>NW_024736744.1:294851-394331 GCF_018991925.1 Homarus americanus
TAGAAGTTACACATCGGCTGTGTGTGTGGTGTGTGATTACATGGCTGGATTTACATGCATATATATATGATATACATTTGACACTGATGTGTACACACGCACACGCACACACACACACACACACACACAGAACCACAAGAATTGGGAGGGAAAGACGGAGGTGAAATTCGCTATTAGCATAATGTTGAGAAGCGACGAGGCATGGGATAGGAGAGAGAGAGAGAGAGAGAGAGAGAGAGAGAGAGAGAGATTTTTTGTCACGGTTGCACTTATGATATGTACAGTAAGTAAAGTTAAATGAGCTATTTGTCTGTCTTGTTGTTAGTTCCTGTCATTATCCTGAGTTGCTTAAAAGACAGGAGTTCTATGTCACTGGAGGTGGGGGAGGGGGGGAGTTAAGGTGGGGGAGATACATGTTCCCTTCACGTCCTGGGCGGTGGTGGGGGAGAGGATGGACAACCAATGGCGTCTTTCCCGAATATTATGTTAATTTCTCTCCACCAATTAGAATCCACGAAAGATGAATTAACCACCAAGTTGTTTCCCGTCAGCCAATAAGCTTCCTCATAGTCTAATTTAGGTAATTATCTCAAGATGGATGAGTTGTTTCTCGTCCTTAAACGATGATTGACGTTAATTGAACCTGGTGTAAAAATTCGAGTAAGAGTCGGGTGAAATATAATATGTGGAAGACTGCTCACCACTCACTCTCTGGGATGAGTTGTGAGGTAATATACTCCGCCCCCTCACACCTCAGCTGAGTTGTGAAGTAATAATCCTACTCAGTGTTCATGAGAGTCGTAAGGTTTCTCATCTTCCCAGCCAGTGTATGAGAAGTAACGTGAGAAGTGTTACTCCTCACAACTCATATGAGGGTTGCGAGGTAATGCTCCCTTCACTATTTTGTTCTTCACAATTCATTATAAGTGTTGGTTGATTTCATTTCTCACAGCTCATAATAGTCGTGAGGCAACTATCCCTACTCACAGCTCATAATAGTCGTGAGGCAACTATCCCTACTCACAGCTCATAATAGACGTGAGGCAACTATCCCTGCTCACAATAGTCGTGAGACAACTATCCCTGCTCACAATAGTCGTGAGGCAACTATCCCTACTCACAGCTCATAATAGTCGTGAGGCAACTATCCCTACTCACAGCTCATAATAGTCGTGAGGCAACTATCCCTACTCACAGCTCATAATAGTCGTGAGGCAACTCTCCCTACTCACAGCTCATAATAGTCGTGAAGCAACTATCCCTACTCACAGCTCATAATAGTCGTGAGGCAACTATCCCTACTCACAGCTCATAATAGTCGTGAAGCAACTATCCCTACTCACAGCTCATAATAGTCGTGAGGCAACTATCCCTACTCACAGCTCATAAAAGTCGTGAGGCACCATCCCTACTCACAGCCTGGCAGTCGTGGAGGCAGACATTCCTGCCACATAATCAGAGACGTGGTGTTGCACTGGGTTTGTTGGTCTGGGAAGGAACAGAGAATCCCAGAGAAACGGCATTGAACCCTGAAGAAGACGCATGACAATGAAACCTGATATATTGTAGTATGCCAGGACCCAAGGACTGCTTTAGAGTATCACGCAACAGTTATGATGTGAGAATTGGCTCCATCAAGGCTTTAGTCTTGGTCCCACTGTTTGTTGAATGATGGTACTGAGTTACAAATGCTAGGAAGACAGATGTTATGTGAAATATTAGGCTAAGGTGTAGGAAGACAGCTAAGGTGGAAGACTTGATCAAAAGTAATTTTGAATGAGCTTGATCACTGAGAGGCGATCATGAGAAGAATCAGACGTTGGTGGGATACAAAATCTGATGTCTTAACCTTTTGAGGACTAGTCCCCCTCACTAACTCTCTCCTACAGCTCATCAAAATTTTTCATCTTGAAGAAATATGATGTAACTTCCTCTTTGTTGTGGAGTGAGCGAAAAGGCCCTGAGCTGTTGAGATTCTGGAACGGTCTCCTCATCCTGAGAACTAGAGGAGAACCTCACCTTGAAGGAGCTAATAGATTCTCACCTTGAAGGAGCATAAGTAGATTCTCACCCTTGAAGGAGCATAAGTAGATCCTCACCTTGAAGGAGCATAAGTAGATCCTCACCCTGAAGGAGCATAAGTAGATTCTCACTGTTCATAGAGCCAAGACTCCGTAATGAAAATGTGATGTATTTTCCAGTGATGAAAATTATGAGGTAACTGTCTCTATGGAGAATTATGAGGTCTTTGACTTGAGAGGAGGGAGTTTGCTTCCCACACACGGTTCTTACCTCTTCCCTCCTTCATCTTTCTTCTTCCTCGTGGTAGTAGAGACGAATAGAGAAGTGTCTCTCTCTCTCTCTCTCTCTCTCACACAAATTTCCACTTTATATAATACCACAAAAAATCTAATCTCTTCTTTGTATAATTTTTTTTATTGTTATTATTATTGTTCCTGTTGTTGTTAGTTACAAATTCATCACATTCTCCTCTTGATCAATGTTTCTGTGACAACAAAGAGAAGTAAACGTGTATACAGGTGGATAATGTAATCTGATGCAGCATGACATCACAGGGGTGTAAATGGAGTGTTCTACACATTACATAAAGTTCTGCACTACACACGGTATACAGTCAGTGTAGTGTAGTGTGTAGAGAGATGAAAGAGGCGTAGACAAACACAAAGACAACAAGAAAAGCCACGTGAGATGAAAGAGACAAACTGACAGACACTGATAAAAAGATAGATGGCGTGTCGTAGGGTTAAGAGACAGACAGAGAGACACAGACAGACAGAAAAGACAGACAGCGCTGTTATAAGCATATGACAAAGACAGACAGAGAGCGCTGTCACAAAGATAAAAAAACAGGCAAACAAACACTATCAAAAGTTATATTAAGAGACTATACTCAATCTCACATTCATAACGAGTTTTTAGAGGTGAGAAGAGGAGTAACTGGTAATGGTAATTAAGGAGGGATGTTGATGGTTCACCCTGTCTTGTACACTGTAGCTGTGCTTCTGGGTCTGACGTTAGTCACTCTATAATAGTGATGTATGTATACCTGTTGTCAAAGAGTTGGGCATGAGTTGAATGGTTCACATGAGATATACCTTCATCTCTTATAACCTCACCACTCTACCCCTTCAACCCTCACCACTCTACCCTTCAACCCTCACCACTCTACCTTCAACCTCCCCACTCTACCCTTCAACTCTCCCACTCTACTCCTTCAACCTCACCACTCTACCCTTCAACCCTCCCCCAATCTAACCCTTCAACCCCTCCCACTCTGCACCCTTCAACCCTCCCCACTTCCCACCCTTCAACCCTCCCACTCCACCTTCAACCCTCCCCACTCTACCCTTCAACCCCTCACCACTCTACCCCTTCAACCCCTCCCCACTCTACCCCTCTCAACCCCTCCCCACCCCACTCCAACCCCTCACCACTCCCACCCCTTCAACCCCTCCCCACTCCCACCCCTTTCAACCCCCACTCTACCCCAACCCCCTCCCCACTCACCTCCCTTCAACCCTCCCACCTCTACCCCTCAACCCTCCCCACCCCTCCCACCCCCCTCACCACTCACCCCTCAACCTCCCCACCCACCTCAACCCCCCCACTCTACTCCCTTCAACCCCCACCACCTACCCCAACCCCACCCCCACCTATCACCCCTACCCTCACACACACCCCACCCCCTCCCCCTCCCCCCCCCCCCCCCCCAACCCCCCCAACCCCCAACCCCACCCCCAACCCCACCCCACCTCCACCCCCAACCCCCCACCCCACCCCACCCCCACCCCCACACCCCCCAACCCCCACCCCCAACCCCACCCCAACCTCCCCCAACTCCCACACCCCCCAACCCCAACCCCCCACCCCTCACCCCCAACTCCCCCAACTCCCCCACCCCCACCCCCAATCTCCCACCCCCCCACCCCCCAACCCCCACCCCACCCCACCCCCAACCCCCAACCCCCAACCCCACCCCCAACTCCAACTCCACCCCAACCCCCAACCCCAACCCCACCCCAACCCCCACCCCCACCCCCCCAACCCCCACCCCCCAACCCCAACCCCCAACCCCTCAACCTCCAACTCCCCAACTCTAACCCCCAACCCCCTAACCCCTCCACCTCTAATCTCAACCCCACCCCCACCTCCCCCCAACCCCCCACCCCAACCCCCAACCCCCCTGCACCCCCCCCAACCCCCACCCCCCACCCCCCAACTCCCCAACCCCCCAACCCCCAACCCCAACCCCACCCCCACCCCCACCACCCCACCCCCCACCCCCACCTCCACCCCCACCCCCCCACCCCCCACCCCCACCTCCCCACCCCCAACCTCCACCCCCACCTCCACCTCTAATCTCCAACCCCCCACCCCCACTCTACCCCTCCACCTCTCACCTCCACCCCCCACCCCTCCAACCCCCAACCCCAACCCCCAACCCCACCCCCCACCCCCAACCCCAACCCCCCACCCCCCACCCCCCACCCCCACCCCCCAACCCCAACCCCCAACCCCACCCTCCAACCCCCAACCCCCCACCCCCAACCCCACCCCCACCCCCCACCCCCAACTCCACCCCCCACCCCCACCCCCCCCACCTCCCCCACCCCCCCCACCCCCACCCCCTCACCCCCACCCCACACCTCCCCACTCCCCCACCCCCACTCCTCCACCCCCTCCCACCCCCACCCCCACCCCCACCCCCTCTCACCCCACCCCCCATCCCCACTCCCCACCCCTCACCTCTCATCTCTCACCCTGGACTGTAGTGTGTATCCTTGCACGATGTATCTCTCAGACGTTTTCTGGCTCTAAGGCCCATTGTCTTGATGATGGTGGTGGAAAATAACCTCAAGGAGATAGGTTGGGTGATGTACCAGTAGGGTCAGAGACACTCACCTCCTCACGCCAGCCCAACACACACACACACACACACACACACAACCTCCTCACGCCAGGCCACACACACACACAACACACACACACACACACCTTCCTCACGCTGCAGCTAACACACACACCTCCCCACGCTGCAGCTAACACACACACACACCACACACACACACACACACCCTCCACGCTGCAGCCAACACACACACACACACCTCCTCACGCTGCAGCTAACACACACCCCCCTCACGCTGCAGCCAACACACACACACACACACACCTCCCTCACGCTGCAGCTAACACACACACACACACACACACACCCTCCCTGCAGCAACACACACACATACCTCACGCAGCCAACACACACACCTTCCTCACGCTGCAGCCAACACACACACACACCAACACCATTCCTCACGCTGCAGCCAACACACACACACACACCTCCCCACGCTGCAGCCACACACACACACACACACACCACACCTCCTCACGCTGCAGCCAACACACACACACACACCTCCCTCACGCTGCAGCACACACACACACACACCTCCTCACGCTGCAGCCAACACACACACACCTTCTCACGCTGCAGCCAACACACACACACACACACACACACACACCTCCTCACGCTGCAGCTAACACACACACACACACACACACACCTCCTCACGCTGCAGCACACACACACACACACACACACACACACCCCACGCTGCAGCAACACACACACACACACACACACACACACCTCTCACGCTGCAGCAAACACACACACACACACACACACACACACACACACACACACACACCACCTCACGCTGCAGCACACACACACACACACACACACCTCCTCACGCTGCAGCACACACACACACACACACACACACACACACACACACACACACAATAAAAATAATGTGACGGAAAAAAAAAGACGAGATCGCAACAATTAGAGGAGTTTTGTCACTATAAACACGGCTCCATCCTGAGAAGAAATAACGAAATGGCAACGATTGTATTTCTTTCAGAGTGTTAGCGCGTTTAACTTGTTCTCTGAATGGCTGGTACAATGGTTTCCTGTTGTCATTAGTTTCACGGAGAAATCTGTAAGGAAGGGAAGGACAAACACGGACAAATGGAAGAGGATGGAAGAGGATATATCACTAACGTCAACATGTCCCCTGTTAAGTCGTATAATTTCTCAATATTATCAAACAGGAACACATCGGACCCTTCCATGTGCCTGCCGTCTCACCTACTAATCCTCTACTTAACTTTACGATCATGCAGTTATATCTATCAGGGGAATTAATGTATCCCATGCTAATATGTCATGCAGTAATCATCACACCATAATTCCTTAACATTTTCACACTAAGACCGGAATAATGATGAATGTATTTATGGTGTGAGACAACAACACCTTAATAAAAAAATACCTCACAGATGAGGTTTATAATTATATCACATCTAGTATTATAGTTTCCCCCCTAATGCATATAATTAAACCCTAATAGTAGAACGAGAAACAGAAAACAAATGGATAATCCTCGTGTATACACTGACAATCATACGTAAACATAAATGGATAATCCCAGTAGCGTTATACATACATTGAGGTTCATACATAAACAAAATAAAGAACGGCCATTTTTATAGAACCAAAACAAAACACCAGATTGAGACTCCAGCTGCCGGGATTAACTGCACGTCAGAGAGACACAAAAATGGTGTAGTTGTAGTGATCTCTGCACGGTGGAAGAGCACCTTAAGGAAGAAGAGAGAGTAATGGAAGTGGAGAGAATCACAACTTTAGGAATTATGGTATAAGGAGAGAAGAGAAGAGAGGGGGAGGCGGGAAACTAACTGGTACTCCCGGTGAGGAGACTTGCCAGGAGAGAGAAAGAGAGACTGGCCAGAGAGAGAGAAAAGAGAGAGAGAGAGCGAGCGCCTGTAGGTGACAGCAAGTAATGGTGGAGGCAAGTTTAGTGAGGGTTGCTGATATTGGCGTTCAGATACTGTTAATAGTGTGTGGGCGGGCGGGAGGACGTATGGGTGCGTGCGTGGGCGTGCGGAAGCCCTAGCTAGTTGAGACGACAGCCACCCACCAATTGACCATCTCTCAGCTACCACCAACCAAATCGTCCCCAATAGTTAACGAAGTCCTGACCACCACCACCTCCCCGCCCACCACCACCACCTCCCTCCACCACCACCACCACCTCCCTCGCCCACCACCACCTCCCTGCCCACCACCCACCACCACCACCTCTGCCCACCACCACCACCACCACCACACCTCCCTGTCCACCACCACCACCACCCCTCCCACCACCACCACCTCCCTGTCCACCACCACCACCACCTCCCCCCACCACCACCTCCCCTCCCCACCACCACCTCCTCGCCCACCCACCACCTCCCTGCCCACCACCACCACCTCCTCCCCACCACCACCTCCCTCCCACCCACCACCACCACCTCCTCGCCCACCACCACCTCCCCCCCACCTCCACCCCCACCACCACCTCCTCCTCCCCACCACCCCACCCCACCTCCCCCCCCCCACCACCACCACCTCCCACCACCACCACACCACCTCCCCACCACCACCACCACCTCCCCCACCACCCCACCACCTCCCCCCCCCACCACCACACCACCACCTCCTCCCCACACCACCACCACCTCCCCCCCCACCACCACCACCACCACCTCCTCCACCACCACCACCACCACCACCACCACCTCCTCCACCACCACCACCACCACCTCCTCCCCACCACCACCACCTCCCACCACCACCTCCCCACCTCACTCACCACCACCTCCCACCACCACCTCCTCCCCATCACCACCCACCACACCACCTCCTCCCTCCTCCATCACCACCTCCTCCTCCCCCATCACCACCACCCCCCCCACCACCTCCCTCCTCCCTCCCCCCACCACCCCACCACCACCACCACCCCCCACCACCACCACTTCCCCACCACCACCACCTCCCTCCCCACCACCACCATCACCATCTCCCACCACCTCCCCCACCACCACCTCCTCCCCACCACCACCTCCTCCTCCCCCCCACCCACCTCCTCCCCCTCCCCCACCACCACCTCCTCCTCCCTCCCCACCACCACCACCACCTCCCTCCCCACCACCACCACCACCTCCTCCCCACCACCACCACCACTCCCTCGCCCACCTCCTCCTTCCCTAAAGATAATTTGTCATCACTCTCCCAGTCGTGGCCGCCAGCACCTCCTCTGACCTCAGTGTAGTGACAGTCGTAAACAAAGTCAAAGTGGAAGTGAATCATCCAGGTGGAAGTGAATCATCCAGGTGGAAGTGAATCATCCAGGTGGAAGTGAATCATCCAGGTGGAAGTGAATCATCCAGGTGGAAGTGAATTATCCAGGTGGAAGTGAATTATCCAGGTGGAAGTGAAACATCCAGGTGGAAGTGAATCATCCAGGTAGAAGTGAATCATCGTAAAAGTAGCAAATGGTTACCTAACAGAGTAGTGTTGGTTTGCTGTAGTTTGTGTTTTGATGTGACGAAAAATGTGATATGTCTTGATTTATTGGAATATGATAAAACTCATTCAGATTGATTTCTCTTGATATAATTGTTGTCCTCCTCCTGGGAATTTAACAAGAAAATTTGTTATTTGATATTACTGATACTACTGCCTTATGGATGTATATGTCTGTCTGTGTCTGTCTGTCTGAGAGAGAGAGAGAGAGAGAGAGAGAGAGAGAGAGAGAGAGAGAGAGAGAGAGAGGATATCTGGTGCAAACATTCGTAATTCCTCAGAGTTTATCAGCCTCCATCCTCAATAAATTCCCAAACACTTTATCACAAACTTTGTCAAAATACAAATTTATTTCTAAATATTTTTTTCTTTTGTTTAATATAAACTTTGAATGTTTATATAAGGAAGAAATTAAATCATAAACACCGACTGAAAACTATGCTAGATAACTAAACATAATTAGTTACAATTATATATTACAAAATAATAAATTAGTAAAATAATTATCTGAAGTATATTGATTCAGAATGTAATTAGTTGCCCATGAATGTAAAACCCATAGGCGGGTCTAAGTCTCTTCATCCTATAACGACTCAGTGATCATCGACAAATGTTATGACCACAAGATATAACACTGACCAGGAGGTTAATGTTATGGTGTAGTTAACACTCCATCACCTGTGCAGGGAAAGGTTCATGTCCGGAACGTGAGATTAAGTGTACGTCAGCGAGTCACTGTAAATATTGTAGTGTGTTTACGATACATGAGAGAATATGTGTACGTGTGTATATTGAAGGCAAGTATATATGTATTCTGAGAGCAAGTATACATGTATTCTGAGAGCAAGTATACATGTCGAAGTTCGACGACATTCTGAGAGCAAGTATATCAGCCAGAAGTACAGGACAGTAGAGATAGTGTGTTATGTTTATGATAGGAACCAACCATAAAACTATTGCTCACGGGCCACACAGCCTCATATTACCACAGGATAAAATGGTCAGATTTTTCTCAATCTTAATCTGAAACACACACACACACACAAACAGACCCACAGACACACACACACACACACACACACACAGACCCACAGACACACACACAGACACACACACACACACAGACACCCACCCACACACCCACCCACACACACAGACACACACACACACACACAAACAGACCCACAGACACACACACACACACACACACACACACACAGACAGACCCACAGACACACACAGACACACACACACACACAGACACCCACCCACACACACACACACCCACCCACACACACACAGACACCCACCCACACACACAGACACCCACACACACACAGACACACACACACAGCACACACAGACACCCACCCACCCACCCACACACACACACACACACACACACCAACAGACCCACAGACACACACACACACACACCCAGACCCAGACCCACAGACACACACACACACACACACACACACACACACACACACACACACACACACACACACACACACACACACACACACACACACACACACAGACAGACACACACCTGTCTTGAAATTAGTTTGTCTCGCTACTTGTGGTGATTAAAGGTCTAGTTGGAGTATATTTTGTTTTAAGGTTGTTAGGTTGGGGTAGGGTGAGGTGAGGTGAGTTAGGTTATTCGATCTTGGTAAGGGTGATAGAATGGGGTCTTGTTGCTTTTAAATCTACCAACACCTTAATTACAGGTACAACAACAGGTGCTGGGACTCAATTACCAGTTGTGCTCAGGTACTAACCAACTTGTTTACCTGCTTCTCTACCTGTGTTTTGTTGATATAATTCTTCGTGTTTTAAGACCCCCGTATTACTTGTTCTCACTAAGGTATATTTCCCAACAACACAAACACGATTTTTTTACCGGTTTTAAAATATTACAGGTGATAAAATAGTTTACAATCTGATGATTAAGGTAAGTAGGAATTTTTCAATGTACTAATGAATTATATTAGCTCTTGTAATCTATATAGCTAATCCTTTTGTTGAAATAATTTGTCGAGTGAAAAATGTGTCTTTATATAAACTGTTTTGTGGGATTTTTTCGGTTTGTAGGATAAATTATCATGTTTATTATTTGTTCAGAGTTAAGTAGATTTGTGTTATATTTAATGAGATGTTGGTAAATGATGAAGAATTGTTGATACTACATAAACACGATGACTTATCTCAATATTAACTATCTAACTCTACCTGGTGGGTTGGGTTAGGTTAGGATAGCGGTTGGTTAAGTTAGGTTAGGTTCGAGAAATCGTGAGTAAAATATCAGTTATCTTAACGGTGTAGCCATAAACTCTCTCTGCCTGTTATGGAACCAGATAGCTTACCAAAAGAGAGCAGAGATGCGGCCAGATTTAATATGACAAGTTGGTATATAGGGGTCATATATTTACCAGTGAGCCGACGCAGAGGGTGACCTTGTGTGTGTGTGTGTTCTTTAGTTAGTTCCACTTTCCTCATTAACACACGTCATACACACCAGCAGTACCCAGAGACGCTACCATCATCGCTCTTGTGTATTCCAGTAAGGTTAGACGATCTGGCGGGGTCAACACGCACGCCGTCTCCCGTGTTGCTGACGTTCACTTAATCTTAATGTGATTCTCCTACCGCCTTTTAGAGCTGGCCAGGCTTACCCGTGGTGACTCTTACACACGCCCCGAGTCTGTTTGTTGTTGTTGTTTACCGCCTCGACTTGAGTTAAGTTTGGAGCAACAGCGACAAACTTACTGTGATAAAAAACCCTAGATAGTGTGTGGAAGAAAACAAGAGTGCCAAGCGTCGCCAGGAGTTTAAAACACACCCCGTCTCTCTCTCTCTCTCTCTCTCTCTCTCTCTCTCTCTCTACACACACATTTTTATTAGTTCTTCGTTCTCTTTCTTATTCTTCTTCTCTACTTTCCTTTGACCTTTTTTTTTTCTCTTTTTTCCTCTCTTGAATGAAAAAACCGCCTCCTCCACCCTCAAGACATCGCTCCTATCCCAAAGTTATAAATCTAACTTTAAATGAAAATAAAACGAACGCATATAGTTAAGGTAAAAGTCTCGGTACATTTTAAACGCCATCTTGGTCCAACTCTCCAAAACAACGACGCTTGTTGGATATTTTAAGTGAAAGGAAGAGAACGACGGATCGAGTAAGAGTCAAGTCTCATTGTATTTCCGACGCCATTTTCCCATTCCTGACCTGTGTTATTGTTTATCCAGGTAATGGGAATGTTTATTGTTGTTATTGGGGGGACAGAAGGCGTATGAGAGGAGAGGGAGGGAGAGGGGTGAAGAGTGAGGGAGAGGGGAAGTATGGGGGGTCGAGGGATAAGAGAATAAGGAAGAAAAACATTAAAATTAAATCAAGATTCTTCAAACAACAGATCCAGGGGTTAACCAGAGTGGGGGAGGTGGAGGAAACGAGAGGGATGAGGGGAGGGTTTGGGGAAAGGGATAAGTAGAGAGAGAAGGAAGGGGGACGTTCTATGATAAAAACATTAAGTTATATCATCCTCGGTGTAAGGTCCCCCCCACCTGCCCTTATGGAAGTTATGTTGTTCCTGTAACTTTAAGTGAGCCAGTTAGCTACACTATCATCTACAGTTTAGGGGCCAACTATATACTGTGAGTAACATACGAGTGTCTAGGGTGACCGGGGTGTGTGTGTGTGTGTGTGTGTGTGTGTGTGTGTGTGTCTGTGTGTGTGTCTGTGTCTGTGTCTGTCTGTCTGTCTGTCTGTCATAATAATAATAATTAACGGTTTATTGAAAGAGCATAGCAGCCAGAAGGCTGAAAATATACAGTTACATAATTGGGGAATGAGTTTTGATTTACAAATAATATACAAATAACATAAGTGATACAGATAAGATATATAATAACTAGATGGGGAAAAGCTCAAACTACAGCGCATTTCAACATAGTGACAGTGCAAGAAGTAGGATTTACTGGGAGTGAATACACTGGTTTATTACAAGTTATTGATAATTTTTTGGGGGGACTGGGCTGTTCTTATAGCGATCAGTTCGTGCACGTATGGGCTGGATGCGGTTGTGGTGTCGAACAGCAATTCTCGGGTTGGGATCTCAGGTGGTAGTAGGAGCCGGTGTCGAGGATGGTGCAGAAGCTTCTTTCCAAATTTGCAAATGAGGTCGTGGTGATGGTCAGTGAGAGTAAAGAGTGTGTGTGTGTGTGTGTGTGTGTGTGTGTGTGTAAAAATCGGTGAGTGATGGTTTTCAGGGGTTGTGGGGAGACAAAGGTTAGTTATTGTTCCTAAGTCGAGAAGTTAGTAGAGTAATTAGAAGACTTGGAACCCTCTTTTCTCTCTCTCTCTCTCTCTCTCCTGAACGATGCCAAACAACACAACATGTAATATGGCATCAGAATTGCCCAAAGACTGTATTTTTTTACCAATTGGGTGATGATATTGTTACTTGTTTTATTAGGAATAATAATAATAATAATAATAATAATAATAATAATAATAATAATAATAATAATACTTAACGGCTTATTGAAAAAGTTCTACAGCCCGAAGGCTGAAAATATACTGAAAGGAGAAGGAACATGAACTGAACATACAAATAATTATAGTTTGCAGCTGATGGCCCCGGCTGGTCTCTTGCCATACTGTGTGAGGTCACATAGGCCTCGTGGTGCAGTGACTCGTCCTCGGGTGTTAACATGAAGGACCTCACGTGGTCACGGTGTGGGGTGGTGTCTCAGTACCTCACTCTCTGCTAGGTGGTGTTGTGTTATCTCGTAGCCCTCTGTTGTTCCCATGGTGGACGGATTAGCACCTGGTCAGTTGATGGTGGTTAGTTCCCAGGGTTGCTTATGTCACTGGTGGGTCACGGCTCTCACTGGTACTGTCTAGTGCTCAATTCACTGGCTTAAACACTGTTCAACACTGACCCCACTTCTTTCCGAAACGAAATTGTCACTTTTGACGAGATTATGTTGATGTCCCGGTGGTGAGGATGGGTCGAGGAGAGGGACTTTGGGAATGGGTCAACATTGGCCAAGGGGAGCAGCAGGAGCAGCGCCCGATAGGTCTTGACGCTCTCGTGTGTTTCCTTTTCTGTGTATGTTTACAGTGTGTATGTATATATCTGTATGTGTGTTTTTGCCTATCATTAAGTTTATCTGTTTCCCAACACTATTTTGATTTTTCTCACCCCATAGGGCTCCTCCATTTCACGACTCCACGATCTCTGTTTTGTCTTTCCTCCTACCTGTCACACTCTCATCCAACTTACACCTTGAGCCTTCCTCCACACTCATCCCCACCCTTTCTTCCCTCCACACCTCCATCGCATACTCTCCTACCCACCCTTCCATGCCACACCCCTTCTCCCCACCTCCCCCCACCGCTCCTCCCCGCCTCCCCCCACCTTCCTCCCACTGCCCCCACCCCTCCTCCCCGCCTCCCCCCACCTTCCTCCCCACCGCTCCACCTCCTCCTCCTCCCCTCCCTCGCCTCCCACTTCCTCCCCACCGCTCCACCCCTCCTCCTCGCTCCCCACCTTCCTCCCCGCTCCACCCTCCTCCCTCGCCTCCCCCACCTTCCTCCCCCACCGCCCCACCCCTCCCCCACCCCCTCCCCACCCCCGCCCCACCCCCTGCCCCACCCCTCCTCCCCCATCATCAGGGTGTTGCTCGCCATATTCGATAATCTCTTTATATGTAAATCAGATGAGCAACATGTCCTTGGTGAAGGATCTCCTCAACCATGCTGCATCCTATGTAAGGACCTCCCCCTCCCTCCTTCACCACTCATCTGCCTCCTTCCTTTCCCTCCTTCACCACCCATCTGCTTCTTTCCTTCACCACTTCCTTCCTTCCTTCACCACCCACTCCCCTCCTCGTTTCACCACTCACTCCTTCTCTTCCTTTCTTCCTGTACCATCGTCTTTCCTCTCCTTCCTTCACCTTTCAGTTCTCCCTTCCGTTATTGTACTCCTTCTCCCCTCTCTGATTCTTTTTCCTCCCACTACTCTTCTCTCTCATATATCCTTTATTTCGTGTGTGTGTGTGTATAGCCGATAACTTGTGTATATATATATATATATATATATATATATATATATATATATATATATATATATATATATATATATATATATATATATATATATATATATATATTCTCTTTAATACTATTCATGAAATAAACAAATTTAAATAACCTTTTTTTTTACCGATAAAACTTCATAAAATATCGGGTACAAAAACTTAAGATCAGCTGCCGACTCCGGTACAAGAGTTCTTCATAGAAAATGGATTGTTAGCATGGCAGGAGAGGACAATAAGATACCGAAAATAAACATCAAATTGAAGTTGTTTCTCTTGTGTGTGGATTATCATAATGTATCGAATAATAATAAACCCGCGGAAAATGTTCTTTGTTATGAGTGTTTGTTAATAGAAGTGCACCAGTTCTTCAAAGAAATGGAATATTTTGGTCCTGTTTCCCTGGGGAGATTTACCAAAAATCCTTGTCAAATTATTATCTTTTTTCTCCACTATTTTCCAAAATATTTCATAGATTAATGAACAGAACAAAACCGAGGAATTTACCCAGGCTCTGAACGATCACGTAACTCCTTTAATACATTAGTTAGCCTCTCTCTCTCTCTCTCTCTCTCTTCCATTAATATCTTAAAGAAAAGTGTAACCAATAAAGTCACATGATCTCGCATGTGTGGGCCGACTCCTTCAATATATAAAGTTACTGAAAAAATTAATTGTTTTCCCAGGCTCTCGGGACGCTGTTGGATTATACCAAAAACTAAGTATCGGTTACCACCTCATCTTGATTATTTCATTTTTTATTAGAGGTTCACCTGGTGGATAACATGATATAGGTGAGAGTCTTCAGGCTATATGAGCAGGTGAGGGTAGTAGGCAGGAAGGTACTGGGAAGATATTGGAAGCATAATGTGTTGTCTAATGGTAGACCCTGCTGCCATATGTGACCAAGTCCCAGGTTGATGATCTGACTTTCTGCCTCATATACACACAGTTGCAGGGTCTCAATTGTTTCTATTACTAATGACAACACAACATATCTATCATTTCTCACTCTTCATCTGTTATATTTTTTTATTTTTTTTATTTATTTATGATTGTTTGTTTCCACCCTCCAGGCCGTGATGTGGGTCGGTGTCCTGGTCGACTGAACCCTGCACCTCGGACAGATTTAATCAATGCTCGTTGTAGTCGGCGGAGAAGGGTGAGTTGGAATAATTCAGAGCTGTTTGTTTTTCTTTATATTTTATAATTATAAGTAATATTAACAATTAAGCGTTGACCTAGAATGATTTCCGAAGGCGCAGGAACAAAGATAACGTAGACATCATCAAGTGAGGAAGAGGACCGCTGAAAACGATGAGCAGCGCCTAACTGCATCACCGCCTCCTGTGTATAGTCACCCTACATGACTCCACCAATCACGTGCTTCCTTTGATTCGGTCCTGTGGCAAACTTAGAGTGAACAAAGTACTGTACAGGTATCACGACCAAGGTGTATTGCAGCAGGTGTAGTTGGCGGCTGTTGTCGTGTTTTACATTTAAAGCGTTTCTGAAAAGAGCTAGTTTATTGAGCACCCCATACTCATCCTGTGAGCGGTAGCACAAAAGGATTACAGATCAGATGTCACAAGTGGTTGGGATATTGTGGTGTTGAGTGTTATAGTTGTGGTCATAAGAGCTTTGGAACCATTCTCATTTTCCCGACGTAATCTCACCCGACGTAATGGGACCAGTTTAATGTGTTCCAAACCTAATGGATCCTCATCTTAATGGAATCCAGTTCTAATGGGTGAGTTAAGTGTGGGTAAGTTGAGACCATCCTGACCTTGGTCGAGACCTATTATAATTGGGTTAACTTAGATTAGGTTCTGCGGCTGAGTGAACACAGACCTCACCTCTTTGGGGTACGCATCCTGGGAACCACTAGTCCAGTAAACTATAAATTGGTTGCTAATTTTACAGGTGACGAAGTAAAGGCGTTCAAGTACAGTGCCGGCCACACTGCCTCTTTAGGTACTAATAAAAGGCTTATTATCGAGTGTGTTGACTGTCACTGCCAGGCTCATGGAACAATCCAGGACTAAAGAGAGATTGAGTCACTCACTAAACAAACACTCGAGAGTCTGATGAAAAGTAAACCTTGGAGAAAAAGGTTTGTTGTGTAGCGTTGGTCTTGATAAGTTACAGTTGGGGGAATATTGATAAAGGAAATAAAAACACCATTAAATAACTGGTGGATTATTGCCTCCACAGTCCTCGAGGCTGTACTGGTCTCCTGAGTTACGTGTCGTTGGTCAGAGGTTCACAGGACGATCACTTCTTGTTACTGAAGATATAAGGAAACATTTACTTGGTTTACTTAAGTTAAAACACAAATATTACGTCTAAATATAACAATAACCTTACTCTGCCTTAACCAGCCACGTTTATTTAACAACTGTTGGGAGATAACATGAAGATACAATGTATTTACTGTCAAAATAACTATTAAGGTTATTTTTGGCGGGTTTTAAACTAAGTCGACCACTTGTGTGTAGTACGAACCCTTGACAATCTGGCCTCAACTCACTCAGTTTCTTGCCCTCATTACCAAGAGATAAACTTAGTAACATCTTTCAAGTCAGATGTTTTAACCTTTCAGTCAACTCCTCATATATTGTTAAACAGCGACACATCTGCCAGAAGTCGCGGGAGTGTGGCGCAGCTCTCATAGATGTGATGTTTTAGGTGCTGTTGGCTGCTCGTGTTGACGCTGTTATACTGTGAGGTGTCTCGGCGGGCGTTTATCATGGTCGCCTGGCTGTGGTGGGGACGTGTGTGTGTGTGTTCCTCAGCCAGTAAGCATCACTCAGAGACAAGCGACTACCCCACTCCCCCTGCTCTACAAGAACCATTTAATCAACACCTCGCCCACTTAATCACCATTAACCTCGACCCAAGATTACACCCGGAATTAACGAGAGCTTTGAACGACTAACGAGAACGTGGATGTAATTATCACCTCACCGGAGAACCTCTTACCTGATTGGCTAACCATCGTAGGTGTTTCATCGTTGATTAGTTAACTATCGAGCTCCGTTAAGAGTCTTTTTGTATATCGTAGACGATGTAGAAGTTAACAAGAGGGATTTATGGTGATTATAAGCCATATTGATTAATTTTTTTGTCTCGTGGTGTTATGGGTGCGACTTAAGACCAGATTCTCCTGTTAGTTATTGGGATTACAACCTTACCGACATAACGTGTTGATAGTAAAACGTTAACCATCTCATATAGCCGAGGATAATGTTACCATACCGGAAATTAACCACTTGAACGTTACCTATCTTATGCTAAACACAATATCTAGGCGAGTGGGTTCCAATATATTACCTTTAACCACTTTGAGATAACTTATTAACCTAAACACATTAACCACCAGGGCGAGAGGGTTCCAATACATTAACCTCTTCATTAACCTCCTGGCCACCGTAACAGTAACCCACACCTGTATAATATTTGTGTACGAAGATTTATTTCTTATATATTGTCCGTTAAATAAATTGTCTGAAATAATTGGACAGATATTTTCCCTCGTACTTTACCGCCAAGATATATTTAAGTAAGAAGACCTATTGGATGTCTCACCTCGCCTCGCCTCACATCGCTTCACCTCGCCTCTCAAACGTCACTGTAAATACAAACATCAAGGGACTTTATAAACACTCTGTACAACAACACACACGCATCTCTTGTTATTAAATCTCTCTTAAGTATGAAGGAGTTATGTGATTTTTTTTTATGTAAGGAAAAAATCACGACTCTAAATTACTTGTTATTTAATATAGCTTCCATGGTATGTTTTTAGCCTAGGAAGAGTGTCAGTCTGTGTAGTTTGATTCAGACACTTTCTCTCTCGACTCTGATTCGAAGCTACACATTCGAGACGACCAGTTGTCAACCAAAGCTTCATTCAGATATATCACGTGGTGGATAGACTTCGAATCAACGCGGCTTCATTAGAGAGATGAACCTTAGATAATCAGTTATTCATAGATGGAAGGACAAACTGTGTCGACTGTAAGAGTTTGGTTCGAATCGCTGCTTTACGAAGAGACCCAAGACGCCAGTTGGTTATGCATCTGAAGTTGAGGTGGAGTCAAAGGCTGGCTGGTGAGAGGCTCTGACACAGCTCCACCTTCAGTTGATCCTCTGACGAAGTTGTTGTGGCAAGAAATCTGTCTTGGTGGAGGGGAGGAAGGGAAGGAGAAGAGAGAAGGGGAAGGAAGGGAGAAGAGGAAGGGAGAGCAAGAGGGGGAAGGCGAGAGAGTGACGAAGGGTGAGAGAGAGAGAAAAAGAGTAAAGTGATAAAAAAGAGAACTTAGACACTATACCTTCACCCCTCATCCCCTCCCCCTCTCGTCTTCCCTACCCCTTCCCCCCCTCCCCCTTCCCTCACCTACTCCTCCTCCCTACTCCCTCCTCCTACCCCCTCCTCCCTACCCCTCCCCCCCTCCTGAAGAATAAACACGATAGTAATGGAAGTACTGGCTCTATTAGGCGACCTTAGTGACGTGAGCCTCTGGTGCCGACTCCTGAAGAAAGTGTTGAACAGTCAGAGGCACTACAGATCCCTGAGTTACGAGACAAGGTGTGTGTGTGTGTGTGTGTGTGTGAGTGTGTGTGTGTGTGTGTGTGTGTGTGTGTGTGTGTGTGTGTGTGGTACTGAAAGACATCACTATTCTCTCAACCTGTCTCCCTCCCCTTTCTTTATACTCATTCTCCTCATTCTTCTTCCTCCTCCTCTTCCATTAACACTCTTCCTCTTCTTCCTCCTCCTCCTCCCTCTTCTTCCTCCTCCTCCTCCTTCTTCCTCCTCCTCCTCCTCTATCAACACTCCTCTTCCTCCTCCATCACCAACGCCCCTCTCTCCTTCCTACAGGTAATGTACTTCCTTTTTCATTCACCACAGGAAGGGAAAACGTTGAGCCAGTCCCGCCAATCTGAGCTGACTTGTTGACGTATAGATCTCTCTCTCTCTCTCTCTCTCTCTCTCTCTCAGCCTTTACGTACTTAGTGCATATATATATTCCCCTTTAATCTACTCTACTCTCCTCATCACTCACTCTACCGCCATAACTCCCATTCCCATTCTCTCCACTACCATTCACAACCTTCCATTACCATACCACTTACTAACCAAATTCCCATTGCCAAACCACATATTCCCATTCCCAAACCACATATTCCCATTCCCAAACCACATATTCCCATTCCCAAACCACACATACCAATTCCTATACCCACAATCCTTTTCTTAACCCCTACTACCATTTCCAAATCCCTTGCTCTCTCTCCCAACCTTTTGCTTACTACCACCCAAATTCCATTCAATCATTCCTATTCCCAACCCATTCCCATTCCAATCCCCATTCCCATTCAAATCCCCCATTCCCATTCCAAATCCTCCATTCTCATTCCAAATCCTCCCATTCCAAATCCCCCATTCCTCCAAATCCCCCATTCCCTCCAATCCCCCCCACTCCAATCCCCCCATTCCAAATCCCCCACCCTCTATATTTACACTGGATTACATTAACACCTGACGTACTAGACAGTGTTGCCAACTCAATCTGTATAATGTACTCAGGGCTTAAATGACGTAATAATGTGGGTGGCTGAGGGTGGGTGGGTGGCGGTGGGTGGGTGGCTGTGGGTGGGTGGCTGTGGGTGGGGAGGTTGGTGGATTGGGTAAGATTTTTTTTTTTAACTAAATGTGTTATGGAAGGTCGGGGAGAGAGGTAGGATTGGCTCTATGATGTCTGTCTGTCTGTTTTTCTGTCTGTCTGTCTGTCTGTTTTTCTGTCCGTCTGTCTGTCTTTATTGTTTATTCCTTGTCTTTTTATTTATGTTTGTAAATCTAGTTAGTTTTTTCATTTTTTCTCCCTCCCTTCTCTCCCTCTCTACCTCTCCCCTTCTCTCCCTCTCTCCTTCTCTCCCTCTCTCCTTCTCTCCCTCTCTCCTTCTCTCCCTCTCTACCTCTCCCCTTCTCTCCCTCTCTCCTTCTGTCCCTCTCTCCCTCCCTCCTTCCGTCCCTCCATCTCCCTCCCTTCTCTACCTCTCCCCTTCTCCTCTCTCTTCTCTCCTTCTGTCTCTCCTTCCCTCCCTCCATCTCCCTCCCTTTCCCTCCCTTCTCTCCCTCTCTCCTTCTCTCCCTCTTTCCTTCTCTCCCTCTCTCCCTCTCTCCCTCCCTCCCTCTCCCTCTCTCTCCCTCCTGTGGAATTAAATTTAAAGTTTCTATTATCTTAAGTGTGTGTAGGCGTCGGTGGGTGCTCATGGGGAGAAGGTAATATGCATGGGTGTGTAATGGGATGGGGAGTATCGGGATAGGTTAGTGGATAGATGAATTTGTAGATCCATGAATGGGGGGCCCCTTGAAAAGCACAAGGATAGGAGGGGTGAGAATAGGGCCTTGAGAGCTGAGAATGGGGGAGAGATGATGGGGATAGTGACTTGTGAGCTGAGAAAATGGGGGTAAGTTATGAGGAATAGTGGATAGGGAGCTGAGAATAGGGGGAGACCATAGGGAAAAACGGGTCGAGTGCTGGAAAGGGATAGAGAATAGGGAATCGGAAAACACAAGGATAAACTACTAATACAAGAGGATAGAAAAAATAGGATAGGATAGTGTTAGCAAAGATAGACGGGAGTTTGGAAGGACACCACCTAGCCCACCCCCATCCCCACCCCATCTCACCTCAACTCCTACCCCACCCCACCCCACCTCCTACCCCACTCCACCTCCTACCTCACCCCACCCCATCCCCACCCCACCCAACCCCCACCTCTCAACCTACCCCACTCTAAACCTAACCTAACCTAACCTGACCTAACTATACAGCGTATGTTTTAGTACCACACACACCAGGATGATTGACCAGTTGCACACACACACACGCATACACACACACACATATACAATCGACATGTCCACTTGAGTCATAAACTTGCTAAAAATAAAGACTATCTCGCGAGTCTTAACTTTATTTTTGTTACTACTGGTTAAGGCGCCTCGTTCACCTGGATAAAAAAACTGAAAGAAAGAATTGTCGCCTTAACCAACTGTCTAGCTCCTGTATTCCTCCCCCTCCCCCTCTTCTCCCTCCCCCTTTTCCATTACCCCCTCCCTCTTCCCTCCCCTCCTCTTTCCCCTCCCCTTTTCCATTCCGCCCCCTCCCCTCCCTCTTTCCCCTCCCCATCTTCCCCCTCCCCCTCCATCTTTCCCCCTCCCCCTCCCTCCCCCTCTTCCTTCCCTCTTCCCCTTCTCCTCCCTTCCCCTCCTCTTCCCCTCCCTCCTCTTCCTCCTCTTCCCTCTTCCCCCTTTCCCCTCCTTTCCCCTTTCGTTCCCCCTCTCCTCTTTTCCCCTCCCCTCCCTCTTCCCCTTCCCCCTCCAACATTTTAATCTTTTTCTTCTATCAAATTTCTGAAAATTTGTAAACCGGATATAGAGTCAACACGCTGGCCACCATCACACTCTCCCACTTGCAATAAAAACATCAAATTTCCAAATCATTTAATTGTTCGAGAAAATTAATTAACAAAAGTATTACTGTTCTTTTCGGGTCATTTCCTTAGAACTGAGAAAATATTACCCCAGGAAATTAATTACTCTTTATAAGTTAATTGTTTAATTTAGTCTTAAGAACATAGGAAAAATATCACTTAACCAATTTCACAGTTAACTCGTATATTTATTTTTATTAATATGTAAATTTCTCACAATAATATAATATTTAACACACAAATTAATATTACTTCACCACACTGTGACTTGATGACATAAAACTTAATGAAACTCTCCTAAAAAAAAAAGTTCCAATTGTAAGAGTTTGTGAAGAGCTTTTTTTTTGTCACTTACCGCTGGAGTTGATAGTTCAGCCGCTAATTACATTCTTCCTCTCATTTAACAAGGTAATTGTCTCTCTCTGTAATTTGCTTCTACCACCTAAAGATGACGACGCTTGCCACGCACCCTGAACACATCTAAACGCACCCTAACACATCTTAACGCTCCCTAACACATCTTAACGCACCCTTAACACATCTTAGCGCACCCTCAACGCATCTTAACGCACCCTTAACACATCTTGACGCACCCTCAACACATCTTAACGCACCCTGACACATCTTAACGCACCCTAACACTTCTTAACGCACCTTAGCACTTTTTGACGCACCCTAACACACTGTCGTGCAATCTAAGACACCTTAACACACTTACACTAACACACCCTAACGCACCCTAACACGTCCTAAACCACCCTAACACTCATTAACGCACCCTAACACACCTTAACACACCCCACCACACCCGAACCACACGGACAAATCTGGAATAGGCAAGACTCCTACAATTTCACATAAACAATGAAAGGTTAGCTGGAGGCCTATGGTGGGCACCTTATCTTACCTCCCACGCTCTCTCGGCTCACTCCTCCCCTCTCCCACCCTACTCTTCCCCTCTTCCCATTCCACTTCCGTCCCTCACTCCTCCCTCTCCCCCTCCTTTTTCCCAACCACCTCCTCTACTCCCTATTCCATTTGTTTTAATCCACTCTCCAACCCACTCTTCCCCCTCCCTTCGTTCTCCCTTATTCCTGATCCCCAAGCTCCCACCCACGTCTCTCTCTCTCTCTCTCTCTCTCTCTCTCATTATTCATCACAGTATATTCGTCTATTCTTTATACTCAACTGTAGTTATGATAATGCTTTAAAATTACCCAGAGGAATTTTTTTCAGCTATATATATATATATATATATATATATATATATATATATATATATATATATATATATATATATATATATATATATATATATATATATATATATGTATATATTTATATAAACTTGTGCTTTAGTTTATCATTTAAAAGATATTATTTATTTTTATAAAGTAATATTTTCAGTGAGTTTTTGGTCGTTTTTACTGATATTTATATTATTTTAGTGAGAATTATATATTTAGTGAAATTTGGAACACAAACACGACGCTGTCATCACGGTTAAACAATGTTACGTTTACTACACACACACACACACACACACACCCTCCCCCCCAAAAAAAAACCGCGTTTACACACTGTTTGTCGCTGTGTCTGTCTGTCTGTGAGATAGAAGGGGAGAGACACAGACACAGGTAGCCGGGTTGGAGTGTTTGTCCAACAGGAATAAATTATGCAGGAGAGGTGTGGTGGTGGGGGGGTCAATGGAGGAGATGGAGTCAAAATGGAGGAAGGAATGGTGGGGGATGGTTGGAGGGGATGGTGGAGAGGACGGTGATGATATGCGATAGAGGTGGGAGAGGCTTATGCTTACCTGGCAACATGGTAGTGTGTGCGGGGTGCGTGTGTGTGCATGTGTGTGTGCGTCCGTCCGTCCGTCCGTCCGTCCGTGTGTGTGTGTCCTTGCATAATTAGGTACTTTTATTTACAGGAAGTGAGTATTAGGTCATATTCCCTCGTCCCTCAAACACGCCATTGATCTCGTCCGTCCTAAAAGTGTTGACATGACTGACACACCACATTCTCCCTTAATGAAATCCACCTGTCAATTACCTGTGTCTGAATGTGTGCGTGGATTTTTTTTTTGTGTGTGTGCGTGTTCAGAGAGTTTGTATTCAGGTGTATATGGAGTATGAGTGTAGGAAAGGAGAGTTATATATGTGTTTTGTGTGTGTGTGTGTCTAGAAATAGGTGAATATGTATACATGTGTCAGGTGATGCGACTCCTACACCTCGTCTATCACCTGTACCCTGGCCTCGATATCACCAAAGTTAAAAAGTTCATCATTTTCTTGTAAGTTTACTTCTCACGTATCATTTTTCAGTCTTTCTCTAGAGATGAAAATTGAGGTGAATCATCGAGGGACCTTGACGATAATGGTCGACCAAATTAAACTTCGAATTTTTAGGTTTGAAGGAATTTTCAGTTTAATTACTTGGTTTTGTATTATTAATTAAAAACCTCCATCGTTTTATACCCAAATATTTCCCTGCTCTTTGCGGAGTTGTTTCCTCTATTATAAACCATTGTAATAACATTTCTCTTGGCTGTTAGTTTATAAATGGTGAAAATTGGTCTGAAAAATTATGCGAGCGGAGATTTAGACACAGTACATCACGTGTAAAGTTTACACCGAGAGAGACATTATTAATGGACGGTAATGGAAAGTTTGTTCAAGTTTCCTTTCAAATTTGGAATATTTAAGACACGGTAACATGACACGGATATATATTATACCTCTGAATGACTGTCTATCGCCTTGATAAACTATGTGTCAACTTCCAATATACATATGAGTATTTAACACATACATCCTCCAGACAGTAGTGTTCAATGTATATATCTTTCTCGTCAATATATATCCGAGTGTTTATTTATATGCCTGTACTAGATACATCAGGGGGGGGGGAGGTATTTTTCCTCCAATACAACACCTCCCTTCACCTACTATATCTATCTACCTTAGTTATGTTCTCTCCCTCTTACTTCTCTCATCTATGTTCGTTCTCTCACTTCCCTCCTGAAGGTTCCAAGTGTTCCCTGAAGAATGCAGTGATGGGTAGGGAAACACCGGGTAACACTGAAGTCCATTTATTAAAGGATAGGAGAAATACAAGTGGTGACTCGCGTGTGCCATGCACGGCCCACGGAGTCAGACTGAGACTGCCTTGCCATATGGCAGCCTCGGGGCAATGTTGCCACATAACACGTGCAGTGTTGCAACGTAATTATATACATAGGTGCTACTCGGCACAGTAGCTTATATACAAGGTTGCTACTCGGCACAGTAGCTTAGATACATAACCTACATCTCCCTCCCCCCTCACGCTCATAGTCTTTGTCTTGAGCAGACTTCTTAGTCCTAAGTCGCTCCGAGCGTCGAGGTGCACTGTGGGGCTGATCCTGGTGAGGTGTAGGGGACTCGTCTTCGGTCAGGGGGCCAGCAGCAGGGGGTGGGACAGGCCGGAGGAAGCGGCGGTTCCTCCACCAGACACGGCCGCTCGGCATCCTGACCTTGTAGTCCCGCGACCGGCCGACGCCCATTACTATGCCCACCTTGTCCCAACGTGTCGTCGTCGGGTCCTGGACGCGGACAAGGGCACCAATCTCCAGTGGCTGATGATGGCAGGCGCGGTCGTCATACCGAGCCTTGGTGTCCTGGGCACGCGTAGCGGCGCGGCGGTCACAGCTCTCGGCTCTGGTCTGCCACTCCTTCACAAAGGACTTGGCGGCCTTGACGTGTGCAGGAACGCAAGAGCGGAGAGGGTGACCATACAGGATCTGGGCAGGGGAGCGTCCTGTGTGGGTGGGAGTGGACGCGGGTTCTGGGCAGCTCTGTGCGGCAGCGCCATGCGCGTCGCTCGTTGATTCACGCACCCTGCTGGCGGTGTCCCGAGCAGATCCCAGCTGCTCGGGAAAGTCTCTGGGCACCACGCCTAACTCCTTGCAGTGCTTCCACGACAACAAGGGTGTAGCGAGAGTAGGCTGCACGTCCATCCATCCGTGACACGACCTGTCGCCGTAGGTGATCTCCGCTTGAAAGGAGCCCACAGCGTCCGGTGTCTGGGAACCGTCCGCATTGTAGTACAGCAGCTGCAGCGGTGGTCCCAGGTCGCGTTTGGTGAGGCCCAGTTTCTGGAGGTGCTTCAGGCCTATCACCGTAGTATTAGCGCTGGTGTCCGGTATCACCTCGATGTGACCCGACACCTCACCGTGTGTGATGACGACGCGGATGGTAGGGGAAGGGGTAGCCCTGGGGCGTGTGGTCGAGTCCACCCTTCTGATGTGAATCAGCTGCTGCTTGGGGCTGCATGGGCCATCTGAAGGGGGCTGCGTGCGAACCACCCCGAGGGAAGTGCGCTGCTTTCCTCCTCGTCTCGGGCTTTTGGGCTTGGGTTGGCGGCAGCACTTGTCGTAGTGTCCATAGCAACTGCAGGCCTGACACTTGCGGCCTCGTGCAGGGCACCTGTCTGTGTTAGACCAGTGGCCCTTACGGTCAATCCACGACACAGTGCGTCGGCGGCCGGGCATGTCTTGGGGCCATGCTGCTTTCCACAGCTGCCACAGGAAGCACTAGGCGGAGGCGTGGAAGAACGTGTGGCAGCCTTCATGTTGTTGGCCGCCTTCTTACCCTTCTTGTACTGTGAGATAGCTCTCACAGCAGGTGGGGCCCGTAAGGCAGAGGTGGCGGACTTGGTGGCCTCGTATGACCGACATTCAGTCACTACCACCTGGAGTGTGGAGGACGCGCCAAGGGGAATGAGTCGCTGCACCAACTCTTCTTGCCTGACACCTGTCAAGATCCCGTGCTTGATCCAGGCTTCCTCACATTCCCGGCTGTGCGCCTTGCAGACGTCGATCTCCTCTGACAAACTCTTCAAACGTACAAAAAAGTCGTCAAAGGATTCATTCTCCGCCTGCTTGCAGCTGGTGAAGGCGCGGCGACGCAAAGCCTCGTTATTCCGACCTTTAACATGCTCCTGTAAAAGGTCGAGCACATCCGTCACTGAAGACGTAGAATCGGGAGGCACTTGCAACGTGTTCTCCAAAACTCTCTGCGTCTCCAGCGTCAAACACATCCGCAGTTGGATGAGCTATTTGTTTGGAGGCATGCTGTCAAGGTCCACCATCGTGGAGTAATCTGTCCAACGCCGCCTCCACTCACGAAAAAGCTGAAACGTGACGTCTGGTGAGAGGGTGGGTGGGGGTTGAACAGATGCCTTGGGAGCTGTTGGAGTAGCAAGAGTGCCTGGAGGACGCTGGTGTGGTGGAGGAGGGAGGGAGGGTACTGGCGCCTTGGTGCGAGTGAGGGAGGGTGGGTTAGCGCCAGGGTCGCCAATAGTGCATCAAAACGCGACTTTTCCTCCTCTCTTCGTGTCTCCTCCCTCTGAAGTTCCATCTCTCTGCGTCTCTCGTCCCTGTCGTCCAACCACCTCAAAATTGTGGCAATGTCCGTCGCTGGAGGTGGAGGATGAGAGTCTGCGCCCGGTGGAGGGGATGGTGGTGGGGAGTCGTGTCTCCCATCTTGACGTTGTCCCTTCTTACCGCCCATCTTAGTATGCTTGAACTGCGCTGTTTAGTATATAAAGTGGCGCCTCATCAGCTCGAACCACATATATATGACATAAACAGCGCAGAAATAACGCATAGAGTCCACTGTTCTGTCTGTGAGTGTGTGCCTGCATGTGTGTGTGTGTGTGTCTGAGACAGCAGATGCGGTGGCCTTAGGCTGGAGCCGCCGTGGAGGCAAGAACGTCGATGTCACGCGAGAAGGATGTACGCCTGCGTGCTCCGTGGGTACCACAAAAAACAGGCCAATGCTCAACTCTCAGCTCTAGACACACTAATACACTGACACTAACACTGCCACCGTCACTAAAAAGCACTGTGACGGCGCAACACTGCACGTCGCGGCGAAACACAACGCAACACAAGACAACACACTAAGAGTCGACGCGCACATCGCCGGCAGTCGCACATCGCCGGCTAACTGTCCATTGTTCACACACTTGTAAGTCCACAGATCCTACTCACTGCGCCATGAAGGTTCCAAGTGTTCCCTGAAGAATGCAGTGATGAGTAGGGAAACACCGGGTAACACTGAAGTCTATTTATTAAAGGATAGGAGAAATACAAGTGGTGACTCGCGTGTGCCATGCACGGCCCACGGAGTCAGACTGAGACTGCCTTGCCATATGGCAGCCTCGGGGCAATGTTGCCACATAACACGTGCAGTGTTGCCACGTAATTATATACATAGGTGCTACTCGGCACAGTAGCTTATATACAAGGTTGCTACTCGGCACAGTAGCTTAGATATATAACCTACACCTCCCTCCCCCTGACACTCCTCCCCCTGACACTCCCTCACCAAATTCTTCCCTTTCCAATCTATTCTCTGCTGTCATGATCCTGTTATTGGGGTCTCTCTACCCTCTTCTCACCTCATCCTTCAGTTCTCCCTCTGTATGTCTCTCCTCTCTCCCTCTCCTTACCCCATCTTCCTTCACCTCCTGCTAAAACTTACCACGTTCATATTTCCTATAACCATCCACCCCTGTGTTGGGGGGTGGTGTGTTCAGGAGGTATTATGGTGGTGAATTAAATGCTTAGAAGAGAGAGAGAGAGATGAATAGAATCCTTATGTAATATGTATGTGTGTGAGGGAGACACAGACAGACAGGTAGACATACAGACAGAGAAAGAGATGTGAATTTGGTCTTTATTGTGTGTGTGTGTGTGTGTGTGTGTGTACATGTCTATAGCAATGTGATGATTATTCATGTATGTATGTATGGTTGGATGGTTGTGTGTGTGTGTGTGTGTGTGTGTGTGTGTGTGACTCGGTTGACAGTGGACACACACTGTGCGAGATAATCACATCATTAGTTATCAAGCTTCAGTAAACTAAAGCCTAATAAGTATAACCTAACTTAATTATTATGTATTAAGAAATTGGTGACCCAGTTTAACCCCTTGGAGTAATAATAATAATAATAATAATAATAATGATGATAATAATAATAATAATGACAACTAATAATAATAATAATAATAATAATAATAATAATAACTAATAATATTAATAATAATAATAATAATAATAATAATAATATTAATAATAATAATAATAATAATATTAATAAAATAATAACTAATAATATTAATAATATTAATAATAACTTACAATATTAATAATAATACTAATAATAACTAATAATATTATTAATAATAATAATAATAATAATAATAATAATAACTAATAATATTAATAATATTAATAATAATAGTAATAATAACTAATAATATTAATAATGATAACTAATAATATTAATAATATTAATAATAACTTATAATATTAATAATAATAATAATAATAATAATAATAATAACTAATAATTTTAATAATATTAATAATAATAGAGGTAACAATAATAATAATAATAATAATAATAATAATAATAATAGTAATAATAACTAATAATAATAATAATCGCTCAGTAAATTTGTTAGTTTTGTAAAGGTTTATCAATAGAGTATAACGCCCTGGTCACCGGCCTACACTTATCCTGCTCACTAATCACCACACAGATCACTTTTCTCTCGTTACTCGTCGGAAAACCGTGAAATAGAAGTGGTGATGACCCCTGCTGGTACTGGGGGCAGGTTAACACAGCGTGGTCACCCTCTACACTCGCCTCGTGTCCAGTGAGGGTCATGGAGAGAGGGGACCCACCGCCCTTTACCACCTTCAGTATTAATAGGAAGTTCCACAGTGTTGTTTGTTGTTATACCTGAACTTACAGGTTAATTACACACACACACACACACACACTGTACAGGTGGTATCATTGGGTCGTTCTCTACAAGTACCTGTGAGTGAGTGAGTGAACTTAATCTGATCAAATTTAAACAAGACTATATAGATCGTTAGTTCAAGTTTATTTCGCTCACAAAACCTTAATACCAGTCTTAAATACCTCGAGGAAAACATTTAATAAAAAACTAATTGGCTCGTATGGGGTAATTGGCTCGTATGGGGTAATTGGCTCGTATGGGGTAATTGGCTCACCCTTAATGTTCAATGGTGTGAAGGAGACAATTATTTCTCTTAAGCAATAGTGAACATAATACTCCCTAATACTCGTCATAATACTCCCATAAGACTCCCTAATACTCGTCATAATACTCCCTAATACTCGTCATAATACTCCCTAATACTCGTCATAATACTCCCTAATACTCGTCATAATACTCCCTAATACTCGTCATAATACTCCCTAATACTCGTCATAATACTCCCATAATACTCCCTAATACTCGTCATAATACTCCCATAATACTCCCTAATACTCGTCATAATACTCCCATAAGACTCCCTAATACTCGTCATAATACTCCCTAATACTCGTCATAATACTCCCTAATACTCGTCATAATACTCCCTAATACTCGTCATAATACTCCCCCATAATACTCCCTAATACTCGTCATAATACTCCCATAATGCTCCCTAATACTCGTCATAATACTCCCATAATACTCCCTAATACTCGTCATAATACTCCCATAATACTCCCTAATACTCGTCATAATACTCCCTAATACTCGTCATAATACTCCCTAATACTCATCATAATAATACTCCCATAATACTCCCTAATACTCGTCATAATACTCCCTAATACTCGTCATAATACTCCCTAATACTCATCATAATACTCCTCAATAGCCAGAGCCTGAGTATAATATTCTCTAATACTCGACAGGATCTCCCTCCCCCCCTCCTTCGTTAATTAACCTCACCAGGTGTTCCTATACACGTTAATCACCAACCGACAGGTAAGTCGAGGAGAGAGAGAGGGAGAGAGATTGAGTGAGAATGGGAGAATGGGGGAGATAATGGGAAAGAAAGGAAGAATCAGAGATAGAAAAGTAAAAGGTAATGAAAGTAAGAATTAGAGACAAAAAGTGAGAGAGAGACATAGAGATGGAAAGAAAACATCTCACTGCCGAGTTTATCTTAAAAGGACATCAGGGGCGAACTCGTTTTCTGAGAGACGCATCAGGCTAATATTTTCACCTTAAAATATGACATTCTTTTAGAGTCAAACTTATTATAAAACACTTTATTATTATTATTGTTATTATTATTATTATTATTATTATTAATATTATTATTATTATTATTATTATTATTATTGGTATTATTATTATTATTATTATTATTATTATTATTATTATTATATTATTATTATTGGTATTATTATTATTATTATTATTATTATTATTATTATTATTATTATTATTATTATTGGTATTATTATTATTATTATTATTATTATTATTATTATTATTGGTATTATTATTATTATTATTATTGGTATTATTATTATTATTATTATTATTATTATTATTATTGGTAATATTATTATTGGTATTATTAATATTATTATTATTATTATTATTATTGTTATTATTTAGATAAATATTAATGCCATGAACGTAATACAAGACCAAACACGACCGTCTGAATACTTTACCCATCAAAGGAAAATAAGACCATCATTATTTATACCTAAGGCCACTATTACACGGTCTCTTAACTCAACAAAGACTTCCTAACAACTTAACCCTGATAGACGGAAACTCTATTAAATACTGAGTTGTGTTTACATCTTGATACGTCAAAATATAAGAGGGACTTATTGTTTCTGTAGCCTGAGGTACTGTAAAACCGACTTACTGCTGAGGTATCATAATGATCGTTATTGTTGCCTTACCCCCGCCCTTAACAGATCTGGCTCAGGGAGAGGAAATTCAACAGTGAACTTATTTTATCAATGTCGAGGAAACCCAAAAAAAATCATATCAAATATTCCCTTCATGGATCTCGAAGTCCGAAAAGTTGGTCAGGACTTTTGTGTTGGTAAAGACACCTCGAAAGTTTTCTTCGGCGAACAATAAAAGATCAAAGGAAACCAATAACCACTTTTTAAAAACTCTGTAACAATCACACACTCACTTCCAGCGTCCGACGTTGGCCCAAAAGATGAAAACGTCACACAAGACATTAGCAGGAGGAAACGATGGCTTGCAGAAGGTCTTAAAACTTATATACCATCCTCCCCATCCTTTACCAGCTGGCTACTGAAGAAACATACTCTGTTATGTGACGCAGAAAGATACTCTGTTATGTGACGCAGAAAGATACTCTGTTATGTGACGCAGAAAGATACTCTGTTATGTGACGCAGAAAGATACTCTGTTATGTGACGCAGAAAGATACTCTGTGATGTGACGCAGAAATATACTGTTTCGTGACGCAGAAAATATCTCATGTGACGCCGTTGGGTTACAAGTCTGATATTAATGACTTATTTAATCTCTTTAAAGGGAAAATTCATAAAACATCCAATATTTTTTTCCTCATGATAAACCTGAGGGAGGAGGCGGCGGCGAATTTCACGTCACGTCTCATATTCTGTTTCAATGACTACCATAATTATCGCTGCCACCATCATAACATCCACTTCTCTATGATAAGAAAAAGATAATGGGATCTATTTCATGGTATTTTCATACAACAAATTTTTAAAAAGAAAAAACACACATTGGCAACTACGACATTGTTAACTATGGGTGGCTGGTCGAGGTCCCTCAGTTGATGATTAACTGTCATGGAGGGAGGACGTGTCAAGGTGATGCTGAAATCCCTTCTTTTTTTTAGTTTATTTTGATATTTTTGGTAATTTTTCATATATATTAACGTCAGAGTTATTAAAATTTTACCTGTAATTATAATGACGCAAATTTTCCGGCGTCTTTAATTACAGTCGACCTCGTTATTAATTGTTGACAAATACCTCTGATGACGTCACACCTTAGATCAAATGCTGGGAAAAGTTTTTTTTTTAATTTATGTGAAAAAAATATAAAGTTCAGTATTTATTTATTCTAAAAATCCTGAATACAAAAAAACTGATACCGAAGTTGTTTTATGTATTCCCTGGTTTATTATTAATCTTACTTTCTCCTCTCCTCCACCTACCTCTTGGTTTACTCTCACTTCCTGGTTTCTCTCCTCTTCCTCTTTCACATCTTTATCTCTGTCCTCCTCTCGCTCCGTGGTTTATTGCTCTCTCCTTCTTGCTGTGACTTTCATCGACTTTCTATTTCCTTTCACTTTTGTAACATTGTCTTTTTAAGTCTCTGTTGCCTGTACGTTGTTCCCTTTAAATAGAAAGAAAGGGAAAGCGAATAGACGAGAGAGAGAGAGAGAGATAAGAAGTCGTGGGAAGATAGAGACTTAAAGTGAGAAAATAAAGTGAGAGAAAGAACAAAATAAAGCAAAAGGAAATCAGAGAGAGAGAGAGAGAGAGAGAGAGAGAGACGGTGACCATCGCACCATTAAGTGACACAATAAATCCTCACCAGGTCCGCCCATATATGGTGAAGGTTTTAGAGGCCTCCTGACCTCTTGTGACCATTAATATCTCCTCCTCCTCCTCTCCCCTTCTTCGTCGTCGTCCTCCTTCCATCTCTCTCTTCCTGTATTTATCATTGTGCTCATATCGACAGTCATTCTATATGTTTTTTTTGAGAATGTCACATTATTCACCAGATGTTAAGCGTATAAGTGCGTGAATAAGTGTGTTGAAGTGTAATAATAAGTGAAAAAGTAACAGTTTGGTGGTTTATAAGTATGTTAAGTGTGGTAAGAAGTGAAAAAGTACCATCTAAACGTTGAGTGCGGTAATAAGTGAGAAAAGTAACAGTTTGGTGGTTGTTAAGTGTGGTAATAAGTAAAGTAAATGTTACTACAAGGACGTGTGTGTGTACGTCTGCTTGGCGGCCTAAAAGCCCTCTCAGGGGGATATTACAAGGCTAATATTCATACACCTAATATTTTCGTGTTTTCCCCACCATCGCCCCTTCGACGACGGCCAGTGCTCGCTCCCCTGCTGGCTCTCCTCTCTGGTACTGTAGAGAGAGAGAGAGAGAGAGAGAGAAGAATAGACCGTAGGCAACATAATTTATTTTCATCCAACTAATTCGTTCAGACACGTTTGTTATTTTTTATTCGTCCAGAAAAGTTTGTTTGTTCGTCCAGAAACGTTTAATTTTTTTATTCGTCTAGAAACGTTTATTTTTTATTCGTCTAGAAACGTTTGTTAGTTAATCGGCCAGAAATGTGACGATGTGCTGTGAGAATACAGACGTGTACTAATGAATACATAAATCAGCTACAGCTAATACACAGAAGTTCAGAATTATCATCATTACACTTACAGCTACTGGGGCTGGTATAGATATTTCAATTGTTTATTAATTTAGAAGCAATACTACAAAATTAAGTACAGATATCTAAAAAAAAAAATCAGGACATCAATACAGACGCGAGTACAAACACAAATTCAGCAACATCGATACAGCTAAAGAAACAGTTACAGAAAATATCAAATAAAAACCTTACCTGTACCTTAACACGATCGTTAACGCTACACTTCACTTAAAGACTAAAAGATCAAACACTATATTCCTCCAGCACGAGACCCAAGGTTGTGCCTAGGTGGGACCTGTAGGAAACTGAACCACGAGTCTTATACCATGTTAAAATATTCCCTTAATAAACCAGAGGATGATGGCTGGTGTGTCACTGCATAGCGAAGGAATATATCGTTCCCACTTTCTCTCTCTCTAAGTGTACGGTCATTACTCCTTAAATACACACACACACACACACACACATACACACACACATACACACATACATATCTATATCCAGTTAATATAGATGTATTATATACACAGAATATGCTCCCGTCTTGACTAACGTTAACTGACTCTGACTGACTGCTTGGCTCGCTGGTTGATTGGGTGAACGGATGGGTTGATGGTGGGTTAGGTTGACTGGTTGACTGGCTTGCTTGACTGGGTGAGTAGTTGGACAGTCAATTGATTGATTAGTTGATTGGGTAAATTGGTTTATTGCCTAGATGATTGGCTGACTGTCTGAGTGGTAGGCTGGTTGACTGTCTGAGTGGTAAGCTGCTTGGCTGGCTGACTGACTGGCTGACTGGCAGACATGTTGGCTTACTGGCTAGCGGCTTGGCTGGCGTCTGGTGGGATTTTGATAGTGAAAGGTGGCGCTGGTAGGGATATATTTCTCTCTCTCTCTCTCTCTCTCTCTCTCTCTCTCTCTCTCTCTCCCTCCCTTTCTGCTGTCAATTCCAAACCAAGAATATGAATGAATACAACCTGCATAAAAAGAGGAAAAATGGGTGAGGGAGGAGAGGAAAGATGGGAAGGGAAAGTTGAGAGAGAAAAGATAAAAGATAAAAGAGGGACAGTGAGGAAACGGAAAAGATGGAACAGGGAAGGGAGAGTGAGGAGAGAGAAACTGAAAGAGGAGAGAGAAAGAAGGGAAGGGGAAAAGATGAAGGGAGAGTAAGGAGAGGAAAATTGGAAGGGAAGGGAGAAAGGAAAGGGGAGGTGTGGGAGAGGTGGGAGAGGGAAGATGGGAGCGGAGAGAGAGAGAGAGAGAGAGAGAGAGAGAGGGAAGGAAGAGAAGATATGGGAGGGCGAGGAGAGGGCGAAGAGAGGGAAATTGGATGAGGAGGGAGAGATGAAAGGAAAGTTGAGAGGGGGAGAAAAAGAGAAATTGTATATAATGAGAAAAAAGATAGTGGTAAAATGTCAACATAGAATATTAGCTAGACGGGGTGTTAGCTAGTCGGGGTGTTAGCTAGCCGGGGTGTTAGCTAGACGGGGTGTTAGCTAGACTAGACGGGAAAGTTAGCTAGACGGGTGTTAGCTAGACGGGTGTTAGCTAATTGGTTTGGGGTGTTAGCTAGCCGGGTGTTAGTTAGATTTGGGTAAGTTAGCTAGACTAGTTAGATTTGTTAGCTAGACGGGTGTTAGTTAGACGGGTGTTAGCTAGCCGGGGTGTTAGTTGACGGGTGTTAGACGGGGTGTTAGCTAGACGGGTAAGTTGGCTAGCCGGGGTGTTAGCCAGACGGGGTGTTAGGCAGCCGGGTGTTAGGCTAGCCGGGTGTTAGACAGGGGGTGGCTAGACGGGTGTTAGCTAGACGGGTGTTAGCTAGACGGGGTGTTAGCTTGACGGGGTGTTAGCTTGACGATGTTAGTTGTGGGTGTTAGCTAGTTTGACGGGGTGTTAGCTGTTAGCTGGGTGTTAGCTAGTTAGCTAGACGGGGTGTTAGCTAGCCGGGTGTTAGCTAGACGGGTGTTAGCTAGACAGGTGTTATTGACGGGTGTTGGGGCTAGATCATTAGTTAAAGGATGTTAGCTAGACGGGTGTTAGCTAGACGGGCAAGTTAGCTAGACGGGGTGTTAGCTAGATCGGGTGGTAGCTAGCCGGGGTGAGTAGCCAGTCGGGTGTTATTTTGTCGGGGTGTTAGCCAGCCGGGGGTGTTGGGGTTAGACGGGTGTTAGCTAGACGGTGTTAGTTAGATGTTAGCTAGACGGGTGTTAGCTGTGATTAAAAGGCTAGACGGGGTGTTAGCTAGACGGGTGTTAGCTAGACGGGGTGTTAGCTAGACGGTGTTAGCTAGACGGGGTGTTAGCCAGTCGTTAGGGTACAGTTAGCTAGTCATGTTAGTTAGTGTTAGCTAGCTGGGTGTTTAGACGGGTGGGCTAGACGGGTAAGTTAGCTAGACGGGTAGTTAGCTAGACGTGTTAGCTAGACGGGGTGTTAGCTAGACAGCCGGGGTGTTAGCTAGACGGGGTGTTAGACGGGTGTTAGCAGCCGGGGTGTTAGCTAGCCGGGGTGTTAGTTAGACTGGGTGATCATGCCTAGCTAGCCAGGGTGTTAGCTAGCCGGGGTGTTAGCTAGACAGGGTGTTGTCGGGGGTAGTTAGCTAGCCAGGGTGTTAGTTAGCCGGGTGTTAGCTAGACGGGGGTGTTAGCTAGTCGGGGATGTTAGCTAACGACGTTAGAAAGTTAGTGTTAGACGGGTGTTAGCTAGCCGGGGTGTTAGCTAGAAGTCAACTTAAGGTGTATATATGAACTCGTTTCAGCGGCGGCCATAATGATGACGATATAGGTAAACACAGCTACACGAGCCATAGGTAGTATAGTGTACAGAGTGATGTTCCGAACCTTGTAAATTATAGCTTTTGTCATCATGATGGAAGCTTATTAGACGTCATCTGAGATTTTAAATAAGAGCAGAGCGGACTTTAGAATGAGGTATTATCGATATATTCTAATAAAAACTTGTTATTTATTTAGTCTCTCTCTCTCTCTCTCTCTCTCTCTCTCTGAGTAATGTTGCTGGTCACATAATCGAACCTTTTACGGAGACAATATACCTGTCTGTGACCTTCCTTTTCCACCTGATCTCTTACCTGCCTCCCTCACCCTCCCTCACCCCCTCCCTCACCTGCCCTCCTTCACCTGCCTCCCTCACCTGCCTCCCTCACACCTGTAAATGGTTCTATCTCATTCCTACATCTATATTTATTATATATAGAGACAATACATGAAAAAGTCAAGACCAATGTTAAAAGTAAAACGTGACGTGATAAATGACAGACCCAAACAACAACAATAGACGACAGAACTTTAGTCAATCTTCCATTATAGAGAAAACAAGAGACGATCATCAACACTCACTCGTCACAAACACACTGACAATAACATCAACAATAATTAACAATATACAATAACAAAAAACTACAACAACAACCAACAAACAAAACGACTACAACCAAAACAAACATACAACAAATAACATACAACACCACATCAGGAAACATTGACAGGTCGCTGCCTAAATCCCCGTCATCACCAACACCCAACCACACCACACCTTCACTTCGGCTGGGATTATATTTTGAAAAGCAGGATTGCCTCAAATTCTTTCCCTTCCTCTCCCCTTCCATCCTTCCCTCTCCCCTCCCCATCCATTCATCCCTCTCCTCCTGCCCTCTCCCCTCCATCCCCCTTCCCTCTCCTCTCCCCTCCCTCTTCCTTCCCCCCTCTCCTCCTCTCTCTGTGGCCACCACCCTAATATTCCCACCAATTGTATAGCTTCTTCACCGTTCATTCTCAGACTCATAAATTAAACAGCTTTGTCCCTTAACTCTAGAGATGTGAAGGGCACATTATATCTTGTTATTAATCTATCTTGTTATCATTAAACTAAAGACTTAAGATAATCTCCTAGATGCCTTTGTTATTACCTAGAGACTTTACCGAAATCCTGATACGTTGATCGTTGGCCGGTTAGTGGGTAAAAATTGAAGATGGGAAGTTTTGTGACTACGGATATTAAGTCTCTCTCTCTCTCTCTCTCTCTCTCTCTCTCTCTCTCTCTCTCTCTCCACTCCTCTTCTTCCGCTTTCCACATTTTATATTTAGCTACAAGTAAAAAATAACCTAATTAGCTTTACCTGTGTAACTAATTCTTAATTTGGGAATAATCACTCACCTTTACATACAGATTTGCTCTCATTAATAACCTAACCTGACCTGATCTAACATAACCTCACCGAACCTGACCTAACCGAGCTGACACATGAAGCTGGACACCAAAAACATTCTCTCAACATTCACGTCTAACTCTCTATCGCATTACACATTCTAATCATAACTATTCATTCTTACAATCACTCTATTATTCAACACCTCATTACACATTCGACCTCATTCATCACCTCCTTGTACATTTAAGTCTGATCTACACATTATCTATTCTTTACTACCTCCACATTCACGTCTGATGTTGAAACCTCTCTCGCTCACATTTGTAATTCACTGTGTGTGTGTTGGAGGGGGGGGGGCGGGGAATGTGTGTGTGTGTAAGTGTATAAACGTGAGTGTGTGTATGATCGTATGTATCTGTGTGAATGTGTGTACAAACGCATATGTGTGTTTTTTTAACCGTCTGTCTGTCTGTCTGTCCGTCCGGTCGTCCACCATAACACTACTACTCAGATTACACTACAACTCTCTGACCAAATAAAGATATATATTACATTACATTATATTACATTATATTATATTACATTATATTACGTTACATTATATTACATTACATTACGTTACATTACATTACGTTACATTATATTACGTTACATTACATTATATTACGTTACATTATATTACATTGCATTATATTACGTTACGTTACATTACATTATATTACGTTACATTATATTACATTACGTTACATTATATTACGTTACGTTACATTACCCATCTTGCCACTACCGGGATTTCTCCACATAAGGATAATGAAGAAAGCAGAATATACCCAAACGTCGATAATTGAGGGAAGAAGCAATAAGAGAAGATATCCAGAGGCTGATAATATTGGGCAGGAGCAATAAGCCATTATCATTGTTTACCTGTAATGATAAGTCAGTTAGATAACGATGGTTAATGGCAGGGGAGGGGGAAGACCTGGCTTGGGTTAAATTTTGTACAGATAACTGTGTGTGTGTGTGTGTGTGTGTTACTGGTGAAGCCTATTAAAGGGTTTAGATCCTGAAATTCGTGAACAAACAACATCAAGAACAAACATCAAGAACAAACATCAAGAACAAACATCAAGAACAAACATCAAGAACAAACATCAAGAACAAACATCAAGAACAAACATCAAGAACAAACATCAAGAACAAACATCAAGAACAAACAACAAGAACAAACATCAAGAACAAACAACAAGAACAAACATCAAGAACAAACATCAAGAACAAACATCAAGAACAAACATCAAGAACAAACAACAAGAACAAACAACAAGAACAAACATCAAGAACAAACATCAAGAACAAACAACAAGAACAAACATCAAGAACAAACATTAAGAACAAACAACAAGAACAAACATCAAGAACAAACATCAAGAACAAACAACAAGAACAAACATCAAGAACAAACATTAAGAACAAACAACAAGAACAAACATCAAGAACAAACATACAAAACTAAATAACTCTTACCAGATTTATGACCCAAAGTGTTGATTAAATGGACGACTTGACCAACTTCTCTCTCTCTCTCTCTCTCTCTCTCTCTCTCTCTCTCTCTCTCTCTCTCTCTCTCTCTGTCTCTCTCTCTCTCTCTCTCTCTCCATGGTCCTCAACTCACACAAATTAAAAGTTGGGAGTAGCTCACAGTGACTCATTCCTCAACAGTGAAAAATATAAAGTTTGATTTAGTTTTGTGTTTTAGATAATAGAGTTTTTTAGTTCAGTTCAGTTCAGTCGATTCTCAAAGGTAATTCCCCAAAATAGACTTTTAACTGAAGGGGAATTGGCAGGAAATAGTAGTTTGCTTGGTTTTTGGTGGGAATTGGTGGGAAATAATAATGTTTGGTGTTAAAATGAACCTAACCTAACCTAACCATCATCACAACGACACCCACCAACACAGCCAGACCATCACCCCACCTGACCTCAATTCACCTCACTTCACCTCACCTCACCTCGAGCTTCTCCGTGTTGCTGTGGATGGTTCCTCGCCTTGGCTAGTTTACCGTCAGTGAGCAGAGAGCACCTGGGGGAGTAGCGACCCTTTCTTGCCAGTCCTACATAACGCTGTTTCCTGATGGCCAACAGGGATACTCAGGCAAGCTTGGAAAATTGCCTGTAAAATGTTGATGATGATGGTGGTGATGGAAGCGGTGATGGTGGAAGTGGTGATGGTGATGGTGGAAGTGGTGGTGGTGGAAGTGGTGATGGTGATGGAAGTGGTGATGGTGGTGGAAGTGGTGATGGTGGTGGAAGTGGTGATGGTGGTGGAAGTGGTGATGGTGGTGGAAGTGGTGGTGATGGTGGTGGAAGTGGTGATGGTGATGGTGGAAGTGGTGATGGTGATGGTGGAAGTGGTGATGGTGGTGGAAGTGGTGATGATGACGATGACTTAATTATTTCACACACTTGACTTTATAGTTCACTCGGGTTCAGTTCACCTTGTTACCTCTAATAGCACCAAGCTGCATACTCCTGACTCTCAAACAAGATCATTAACCAGCCTTCACTAACGTTATGTAATATCCTCATTGTACCAGCTACCAGTGTTAGTATCCTCATTGTACCAGCTACCAGTGTTAGTATCCTCATTGTACCAGCTACCAGTGTTAGTATCCTCATTGTATCAGCTACCAGTGTTAGTATCCTCATTGTACCAGCTACCAGTATTAGTATCCTCATTGTACTAGCTACCAGTGTTAGTATCCTCATTGTACCAGCTACCAGTATTAGTATCCTCATTGTACCAGCCACCAGTATTAGTATCCTCATTGTACCAGCTACCAGTGTTAGTATCCTCATTGTACCAGCTACCAGTGTTAGTATCCTCATTGTACCAGCCACCAGTATTAGTATCCTCATTGTACCAGCTACCAGTGTCAATATCCTCGGTCTTGCTGTAACCAATAACATCCCTTGCAATCACCACTTTTGTCATTGCAAAGAATTTAGACCAGAAATTAGGGGTTTTGCGGGTTTTTCCATACTATAGTCCCACACATATTGATATTGTTCCTGCGTATAGAGTGACGCATTGTTCCTGCGTATAGAGTGACGCATTGTTCCTGCGTATAGAGTGACGCATTGTTCCTGTGTATAGTGTGACGCATTGTTCCTGCGTATAGAGTGACGCACTGTTCCTGCGTATAAAGTGACGCACAAGTTCTGTCTTGAATTATCAGGCAAAATTAAAAAAAAGTTGTTGTTCGCATCTACAGCGAGGCCCTCACCCCTTCCTCATCTCTCAGTACCTCACCCCTCCCTCATCTCTCAGTACCTCACTCCTCCCTCATCTCTCAGTACCTCACTCCTCCCTCATCTCTCAGTACCTCACTCCTCCCTCATCTCTCAGCCCTCCCCTCCCTCTCTCTCAGTACCTCCACTCCTCCCTCATCTCTCAGTCACCTCCCACTCTCCTCATCTCTCAGTACCCTCACCCTCCCTCATCTCTCAGTACCTCATCCTCATCTCTCAGTACCTCACCCCTTCCTCATCTCAGTACCTCCCTCCCTCCCTCATCTCTCAGTACCTCACTCCTCCCTCATCTCTCAATGCCTCCTCCTCCCTCATCTCTCAGTACCTCCCTCCTCCCTCATCTCTCAGTACCCTCCTCCTCCCTCATCTCAGACCTCCCTCCTCCCTCATCTCTCAGTACCTCCCTCATCTCTCAGTACCTCCCCTCATCTCTCAGTACCTCCACCCCTTCCTCCATCTCTCAGTACCTCCTCCTCCCCTCATCTCTCAGTACCTCCTCTCCCTCATCTCTCAGTACCCCTCCTCCTCCCCTCATCTCTCAGTACCTCCCTCATCTCTCAGTACCTCCCTCTCATCTCTCACCTCCCTCATCTCTCAGTACCTCACTCCTCCCTCATCTCTCAGTGCCTCCTCATCTCTCAGTCCTCCCTCATCTCTCAGTACCTCCTCCCCACCTCCCTCATCTCTCAGTACCTCCTCCTCCTCATCTCCAGTCCCCTCACTCCTCCTCATCTCAGTACCTCCCTCCTCCCTCATCTCTCCTTCTCCACCCTCCCTCATTCTCAGTACCTCCTCCTCCCTCATCTCAGTACCTCTCCTCCCTCATCTCAGTACCTCCTCCCCTTCCTCATCTCTCAGTACCTCCTCCCCTCATCTCTCAGTACCTCCTCCTCCCCTCATCTCTCAGTCCCTCACTCCTCCCTCATCTCTCAGTACCTCCTCCTCCCTCATCTCTCAGTACCTCACTCCTCCCTCATCTCTCAGTACCTCCTCCTCCCTCATCTCTCCAGCACCTCACCCTCCCTCATCTCTCAGTACCTCCCTCCCTCATCTCTCCAGTACCTCACTCCTCCCTCATCTCTCAGTACCCCTCCTCCCTCATCTCTCAGTACCTCCTCCTCCTCATCTCCTCAGTACCTCATCCTCCCTCATCTCTCCAGTACCTCCTCTCTCCTCATCTCTCAGTACCTCTCCTCCCTCATCTCTCAGTACCTCCTCCTCCCCTCATCTCTCAGTACCTCCCTCATCTCTCAGTACCTCCTCCTTCCTCATCTCTCAGTACCTCCTCCTTCCTCATCTCTCCAGTACCTCCCTCATCTCTCAGCCCACCTCACCCCTCCCTCATCTCTCAGTACCTCCTCCTCCCTCATCTCTCAGTACCTCACTCCTTCCTCATCTCTCAGCCTCCTCCTCCCCTCATCTCTCAGTACCTCCTCCTCCCCTCATCTCTCCAGTACCTCCTCATCTCTCAGTACCTCATTCCTCCCTCATCTCTCAGTACCTCCTCCTCCCTCATCTCTCAGTACCTCCACTCCTCCCTCATCTCTCAGTACCTCCCCCTCCCTCATCTCTCAGTACCTCCCTCCTCCCTCATCTCTCAGTACCTCCCCCTCCCTCATCTCTCAGTACCTCACCCCTCCTCATCTCTCAGCCTCCTCTCCTCATCTCTCAGTACCTCACTCCTCCCTCTCTCTCAATCCTCACCCCTCCCTCATCTCTCAGTACCCCTCACCTCCCTCATCTCTCCAGTACCTCCCCTCCCCTCATCTCTCAGTACCTCACTCCTCCCTCATCTCTCATTACCTCCTCATCTCTCATACCTCCCTCATCTCTCAGTACCTCACTCCTCCTCATCTCTCAGTACCTCACCCCTTCTCTCCTCCTCCTCATCTCTCAGTACCTCCTCCTCCCTCATCTCTCAGTACCTCCTCCTCCCTCATCTCTCAGTACCTCACTCCTCCTCATCTCTCAGTACCCTCCCCTCCCCTCATCTCTCAATACCTCCTCCTCCCTCATCTCTCTCAGTACCTCACTCCTCCCTCATCTCTCAGTACCTCCTCCTCCCTCATCTCTCAGTACCCTCACTCCTCCCTCATCTCTCAGCCCTCCCTCCTCCCTCATCTCTCAGTACCTCCTCCTCCCTCATCTCTCCATTACCTCCACTCCTTCCTCATCTCTCAGTACCTCCCTCCTCCCTCATCTCTCAGTACCTCCCCTCATCTCTCAGTACCTCACTCCTCCCTCATCTCTCCAGTACCTCACTCATCTCTCATACCCCTCCCTCATCTCTCAGTACCTCACTCCTCCCTCATCTCTCAGTACCTCCTCCTCCCTCATCTCTCATACCTCACTCCTCCCTCATCTCTCAGTACCTCCTCCTCCCCTCATCTCTCAGTACCTCACCCTCCCTCATCTCTCAGCCTCTCCTCCCCTCCCTCCTCCTCCCTCATCTCCAGTACCTCCCCCCTCCCCTCATCTCAGTACCTCACTCCTCCCTCATCTCTCAGTACCTCTCCTCCTTCTCTAGTACCTCACTCCTCCCTCCCTCATCTCTCAGTACCTCCCCTCCCTCATCTCTCAGTACCTCCCCCCTCCCTCATCTCTCAGCCCTCCTCCTCATCTCTCATTCCTCCTCCTCATCTCTCAGTACCTCCTCCTCCCTCATCTCTCAGTACCTCCTCCTCCCCTCATCTCTCCAACTTTCCTCCTCCCTCATCTCTCAGTACCTCCTCCTCCTCATCTCTCAGTACCTCCTCCTCCCTCATCTCTCAGTACCTCCTCCTCCCTCATCTCTCAGTACCTCACTCTCTCCTCACTACCTCCCTCATCTCCCTCAGTACCTCACCCCTCCCTCATCTCTCAGTACCTCCTCCTCCCTCATCTCTCAGTACCTCCTCATCCTCATACCTCCCTCATCTCTCAGTACCTCACTCCTCCCTCATCTCAGTACCTCCCTCCTCCCTCATCTCTCAGTACCTCCTCCTCCCTCATCTCTCAGTACCTCCCTCATCTCTCATTCCTCCCTCATCTCTCAGTACCTCCTCTCCCTCATCTCTCAGTGCCTCACCCCCTCCCTCATCCTCAGTACCTCACTCCTCCCTCATCTCTCAGCCTCCACCCCTCCCTCATCTCTCAGTACCTCCTCCTCCCTTATCTCTCAGCCCCCACCTCCTCCCTCTCCCATCTCTCAGTACCTCCCCCTCCCTCATCTCTCAATACCTCACCCTCCCTCATCTCTCAGTACCTCCCCCTCCCCTCATCTCTCAGTACCTCCCTCCTTCCCTCATCTCTCCCAGTACCTCCTCCTCCCTCATCTCTCAGTACCTCCTCCTTCCTCATCTCTCAGTACCTCCCACTCCTCCCCTCTTCTCTCAGTACCTCCCCTCCCTCATCTCTCCAGTACCTCCCCTCTCCCTCATCTCTCAGTACCTCCCCCTCCCTCATCTCTCCAGCCTCACCCCTCCCTCATCTCTCAGTACCTCCTCCTCCCCTCATCCTCAGTACCTCACCCCTCCCTCACCTCTCTCAGTACCTCCTTCCTCATCTCTCCCTCCTCATCTCTCAGTACCTCACCCCTCCCTCATCTCTCAGTACCTCACCCCCTCCCTCATCTCTCAGTACCCTCTCCTCCCTCATCTCTCAGTACCTCCTCCTCCCCTCATCTCAGTACCTCCCTCCTCCCTCATCTCTCAGTACCTCCTCCTCCCTCATCTCTCAGCCCTCTTCCTCCCTCATCTCTCAGGCCCTCACTCCTCCCTCCCTCTCAGTACCTCCCTCCTCCTCATCTCTCAGTACCTCCTCCTCCCTCATCTCTCTCAGTACCCTCCTCCTCCCTCATCTCAGTACCTCCCCTCCCTCATCTCTCCATACCCTCACCCCTCCCCTCATCTCTCAGTACCCCTCCTCCTTCCTCATCTCTCAGTACCTCCTCCTCCCTCATCTCTCAGTACCTCACCCCTCCCTCATCTCTCAGTACCTCACCCCTCCCTCATCTCTCAGTACCTCCTCCTCCCTCATCTCTCAGTACCTCCTCCTCCCTCATCTCTCAGTACCTCCCCTCCTCCCTCATCTCTCAGTACCTCCTCCTTCCTCATCTCTCTAGCCCTCTCCTCCCTCATCTCTCATGCCTCCTCCCTCCTCTCCAGCACCTCCCTCCTCCCTCATCTCTCCAATACCTCCCTCCTCCCTCATCTCTCAGTACCTCCTCCTCCCTCATCTCTCAGCCCCTCCTCTCCCCTCATCTCTCAGCCCTCCCTCCCTCATCTCTCATGCCTCCTCTCCCTCATCTCTCAGTACCTCACTCTTCCCTCTCATCTCTCAGCCCTCCCACCCCTCCCCTCATCTCTCGTACCTCCCCCCTCCCTCATCTCTCAGTACCTCACTCCTTCCTCATCTCTCAGTACCTCCTCCCTCCCTCATCTCTCAGTACCTCACTCATCTCTCATACCTCCTCATCTCTCGTACTCACTCCTCCCTCATCTCTCAGTACCTCACTCATCTCAGTACCTCCCTCATCTCTCTCAGTACCTCCACTCCTCCTCATCTCAGTACCTCCTCCTCCCTCATCTCTCAGTACCTCCTCCTCCCTCATCTCTCAGTACCTCACCCCTCCCTCATCTCTCATACCTCCTCCTCCCTCATCTCTCAGCCTCCTCTCCCTCATCTCTCAGTACCTCCCTCCCTCCCTCATCTCTCAGTACCTCCTCCTCCCTCATCTCTCAGTACCTCACTCCTCCCCTCATCTCTCAATGCCTCACTCCTCCCTCTCTCTCATCCTCCCCTCATCTCTCAGTACCTCCTCCTCCCTCATCTCTCAGTACCTCCCTCATCTCTCCCCCTCCCTCATCTCTCAGTACCTCACTCCTCCCTCATCTCTCCAGCCTCCTCCTCCCTCATCTCTCAGTACCTCACTCCTCCCTCATCTCTCATACCTCACCCCTCCCTCATCTCTCAGTACCTCCTCCTCCCTTCTCTCAGTACCTCCTCCTCCCTCATCTCTCCAGTACCTCCTCCCTCCCTCATCTCTCAGTACCTCCTCCTCCCTCATCTCTCCAATGCCTCCTCTCCCTCATCTCTCAGTACCTCCTCCTCCCTCATCTCTCAGTACCTCCTCCTCCTCATCTCTCAGTACCTCCTCCTCCCTCATCTCTCAGTACCTCCTCCCTCCCTCATCTCTCAGTACCTCCTCCTCCCTCTCTCTCAGTACCTCCCTCCTCCCTCATCTCAGTACCTCCTCTCCCTCATCTCTCAGTACCTCCTCCTCCCTCATCTCTCAGCCTCCTCCTCCCTCATCTCTCAGTACCTCCTCCTCCCTCATCTCTCAGTACCTCCCTCTCCCTCATCTCTCAGTACCTCCTCTCCCTCATCTCTCAGTACCTCACTCCTCCCTCATCTCTCAGTGCCTCCACTCCTCCCTCATCTCTCAGTACCTCCCTCCTCCCTCATCTCTCAGTACCTCACCCCTCCCTCATCTCTCAGTACCTCTCCCTCCTCCCTCATCTCTCAGTACCTCCCTCCTCCCTCATCTCTCAGTACCTCACCCTCCCTATCTCTCAGTACCTCCCCCTCCTCCCTTCCCTCTCTCAGTACCTCCTCCTCCCTCATCTCTCTCAGTACCTCACTCCTCCCTCATTCTCTCAGTACCTCACTCCTCCCTCATCTCTCAGTACCTCACTCTCCCTCATCTCAGTACCTCCCCCTCCCTCATCTCTCAGCCTCCTCCTTCCCTCATCTCTCAGTACCTCCTCCTTCTCATCTCTCAGTACCTCTCCTCCCCTCATCTCTCAGTACCTCCTCCTTCCTCATCTCAGCCTCCCTCCTCCCTCTCTCTCAGTACCTCACTCCTCCTCTCCTCAGTACCTCCTCCTCCCTCATCTCTCGTCTCTCCTCCCTCATCTCTCAGTCTCTCCTCCCCTCCCTCATCTCTCAGTACCTCCTCTCCCTCATCTCTCAGGCTTCCTCACTCCCTTCCTCATCTCAGTACCTCACTCCTCCCCTCATCTCTCCAGCCCACCCCACCCCTCACCCCTCCCTCATCTCTCAGTACCCCTCCTCCTCCCTCATCTCTCAGTACCTCCTCCTCCCCTCATCTCTCAGTACCTCCCTCCTCCCTCATCTCTCAGTACCTCCTCCTCCCTCATCTCTCAGCCTCACTCCTCCCTCATCTCTCAGTACCTCACTCCTCCCTCATCTCTCAGTACCTCACTCTCCCTCATCTCTCAGTACCTCCTCTCCCTCTCATCTCTCAATGCCTCCCTCCTCCCCTCATCTCTCAGTACCTCACCCCTCCCTCATCTCTCAGTACCTCCTCCTCCTCATCTCTCAGTACCTCACTCCTCCCTCATCTCTCAGTGCCTCCCCCCTCCTCATCTCTCAGTACCTCCTCCTCCCCTCTCTCTAGTACCTCACTCTCCCTCATCTCTCCAGTACCTCCTCCTCCCCTCATCTCTCAGTACCTCCCCTCCTCCCTCATCTCTCAGCCTCTCCTCCCTCATCTCTCAGTACCTCCTCCTCCCTCATCTCTCAGTACCTCCTCCTCCCTCATCTCTCAGTACCTCCTCCTCCCTCATCTCTCAGTACCTCCTCCTCCCCTCATCTCTCAGTACCTCCTCCTCCCCTCATCTCTCAGTACCTCACCTCCTCCCTCATCTCTCAGTGCCTCCTCCTCCCTCATCTCTCAGTACCTCCTCCCTCCCTCATCTCTCAGTACCTCCTCCTCCCCTCATCTCTCAGTACCTCCTCCTCCTCATCTCTCAGTACCTCACCCTCCCTCATCTCTTCATCACACCAGACGATATTTTCCATCAATTTCTCTTATCTAAAAAATTCCATCGCCATTAGTAAAATCCAGAGTCAGTCCATCACGCCCTTCCTCTCCTCAATTTCAGTCATAACATAGATCCACCCAACCACCCCACACCCAGCCACCCATATCCACCCCTACTCTGTACATATTCCAGTAGTCCAATTTTATCATCATTTACCTCCTTCATCCCCTCTACACTATCCTCGTTCATTTAATTATTTCCCTCTCTATTCTTTCTCTTTAAATACACAACTTACGAACTCTATATATGGGTTGGGCTGGGTTAGGGTAGGATATTGGTTGCCACCACCACAACAACAATCACAACTACCACTACTGTATTGACCACCACCCTACAACAATCACCATCACTACCACAGCAATAACCGGAGTCAGTATCACAACAGTCGCAATAACAACCAGCAAAGCTACTATTCTCGTGTGTGTGTGTGTGTGTGTGTCAGGCAGCTGTGGTTGTGTCGCTGCACCAAGGTATTATATCAGGGCTCTGCTGCACATCTAAGCTTATTGCTGCCTCATGGCCTGACTCAAACCTTGAAATTACCTCACGTCTCACCCCCACTCTAGCACATAAATTACGACACTTTAGTCACGCTAGAATTAACAATACTAAACAACAAACAACACACCTATCAACACTATACTATACATACAGTTTGTTGATAGTAATGGTGTGTGTGTGTGTGTGTGTGTGTGTGTGTGTGTGTGTGTGTGATCTATATCCTCGTATTTGACTCTTAACATCATCAAAAGTAACTAAATTAACTAAGTAGGTTTACATTGAAGAAGAACAGGTAAATAAATCATTACACCAGGCAGGACAGGTAACTTATGGGTGTAGCCAAGACGCACCCTGAGTACTGCCAGTCGTCCTATAGAGAATTGAGACCAGGTTGGGTTCACAGTATAAGAGAGTGGGTGTATATGGAGGGGGAGGAGAATCGACCACCTTCATCCATCCATCTTCCTCCTCTTCACCTTTCCTCTCGTCCTCCTCTCCCTCTTCTCCTCGCTAAGAGATGAACATTTTTATATCTCTATTCACTCTCCAATAAGCCATTATATATTGTTTATTAATCCGCCAACACCCGATTAACACAGAGCCGAATATTACGACACATTTTACCAAGTAACGTTCGTCGTTATATTATCATAAAACTCTTGTGTTATTATCGTAAATTTCTTCATTTCTTTACAATATTCAATATTTCTCTTGATATAAAGGATGTTTTTATATTTTTTTATCTAAATGTCAGTCTGGTGTGTGTGTGTGTGTGGGTGGGGTGTTAGGCTTGTGACTGTTGTGTATGCATGTATGTGGGAGAGAGTCTGTATGTGTTGTTTGTCTGTGTAGGTGTTTTGTGGAGGTAGGAGGAGGAGGAGAAGGCCAAGATGCACTTGAAAGAGAAATGAGGGAGAAGAAGAAGAAGAAGAAAAAACAGGAAGAAGAATGTTGAGAGATAAGGCATGAGGAGACTGAAGGAGAGGAATGGGAGATAAACGAGTTGTGAAGAGAAAGGAGAAGAAAAAGCAAAAGAGATAAGAGATAAAAGACAGATAAAGTCGAGGATAAAACAGGACAAGGGAGAGTAATTAATGATATTATCACCCCATTACATCACAGGCAATTTAATACCACGTCTAATTACACCCCATTAAAGTGAGATGCTCAAAGAAATACTATTAAACCCATTGATCTCGACCCATTACTGAGAAACGCATAAAGGCATTTTAATACGGCATAAATACTCGTTTACGGCACAACTGAGTCAAGAAAATTATATTAATATTTATATGTGTCATTGAGAGTAGAAAATTAGGCGTGTATTATGTGTCAAGTAGTAGAGTGTGAGGACGTAGTTTTAGAGACACACTAAGTACTTGAGTGAGTGAAGACGTGTAGCTTGAGACACACTTAGTACTTCTTGAGTGAGTGTGAAGACGTGTAGCTTGAGACACACTTAGTACTTCTTGAGTGAGTGTGAAGATCGTAGCTTCAGACACACTTAGTACTTCTTGAGTGAGTGTGAAGACGTGTAGCTTGAGACACACTAATATTTCTTTAGTGAGTGTGAAGACGTGTAATGAAATTCATGGATGGATTGTATGTGTACTGTTTACTGCTGAAGTGTATACGTAGACATTAACACACACACACACACACACACACACACACTCTCTTCATCAAGCTAACAGTTTTCCTCGTCACTACAGTAGCCCCCTAGAGACACCAGATCACCGCTTGAATAACACCAACACCCAGGAGGACCCTCAGCTGTTCCCCAACACCTCGTACTGCGTCACTAGTCGGCCTTCACTTGTTTTTATTACGAGACGTGAAAAAGAAAACATTGCAATGCGGATTATTTTTATGGCACAGTTTATGAGATATTAAAGTTGAGTGTTAAAAAAAAGAGGAGTTTTAAGAAGTGTTTGTATAGGGCAAAAGTTATGAACGTCTGATGGGAATTAAGTTAACCACGAGCAGTCATCATAGTCAGGCTTTCCTCTTAGTTTATTAACATGAAGTTCATAGATATTATTATTTTGTTGTTGTTGCCCTTGTTGTTATAATGAGTCTTGTAGTTAACGAACAGAAAACAAAAAAGATTAACTATGCCAAGCGAATGTTAATCCGCCTTTTGCCTACCCTGTCGTCTCTCTCTCCATAACTGTTAACTTGGCCTTAGGTTTAATAGCTCCAACACATTTTCCTGTTACAACTTTGCGCTGTGTTAGTGAGTGTTGGTCCTCGTCGACACAACTACTAATGCCAGACACACTTGGTCAGCACTGCCAAGTAATTACAGTATTTACAGAAATTTAAGGAAATACTGAACTGAAATCACAACGAGAGGCAGTGACATTAATTACCTATGGATAAATGAGGAATAGAAATAGGAGAAGATAAAGAAGAGGAAGAGAAAAGATAACGATAAGCGCTCCAATCAGTAAATGGAAATAATATTGAGGAAATATTACTGTTAAACGATTTCACCTGTTTAGACAAAATCTCCAGTACAAAATGAGTCAATAACTGAAGATCTGCGTCGTTTTAGAGTCGCATCCGTAATGAAAATCCCAAACATTTATTAACTGGTGTTATTATGGGGTCAAAACATGCCATAACGCCTTTGTACTGTATAATTCTAATTCTCTTGTAATTTCCATTCATGTTATTGTTATTGTATGTAATATCCGCCCCAAGTCATTATTACTCTACATACAATTATATCATTGTTGGAAATTTTAAGGATTTTAAACTCCGCCAAAACCTTCCAGAGTGTGAGGTGGTTCAGGTGAGTGTCTGTCTGTTTGTCTGTCTCTGTTAAATCGAATTATTTTATCGATTTTAGACCTGATAAAATAAATCCCCATCACCTGACTGGCCTCCATTATAAACTTCTGATCACTTCGGCTAAAACAGAATAATTAACACAATATAACAGCAAGTTACTATATGGTTTTACTCGTCATGTTGAAGATCTTTATTATTTATACAACTCATCAATAAAAAGGGTGTTTAAATTAGTAATACAAGTTTATTTTTATTTATTTTTTTGAAAGTCTTGTTAGTGGACGAGGGAAGAAAACTTAATGGACATATATTTCATAACGGTGGTGTCGATAATAACTCCCAATAGCGGATTGACTCGACATGCATGAGTCCGGTAATCAGAGGTGTGTGTGATGGGGAACGTCTGTGTAAGCGAGTGTGTGCGTGTGTAGGGGGGAGCGTGTGTGTGTGTGTGGGGGGTGTCTTGATGTGTGTGTGATCTTGTGAATGTAAATTTAGTACCATACAGTATAATATAAAATAGTTACCCTGGCTACACAAGCAAGAGGCAGGAAGAGTCTCGGCATTACGATCGTCTTGAGAATTAAGAAAAAATCAAGCTGTTTTCTTCTCATTTTCAACTTGAGTGATTTTTGTTTGGTGGCAACTCTTACCAACCATGTTAATAACCTTGTTCTTACTGTGTGAATATTATTATTGATATTGTTTATTTTAATTGTTTTGCGTCTGTCTGTCTGTCTGTCTGTCACTTTAATATTACCATAACTCGAGGTTAATCCATCATGATATCAGAGAAAAAACAATCAGGTTTATAATGAGATGCGACAATTCTGATGGGCTTTTATAAAACAATCAGAAAATTCCCGAGTAAATTTTATTGGAAACACGTTAAGCCCAAATGGTTATAATAGAAAGCTTGCTACTTCCATAACCTCTATTTAAGATTATATCACCCCAAGGACGGAAATTTTGATGAGTTTCAAGGCTTAACAAATACCTCTCTCTCTCTCTCTCTTCTCTCTCCAATAAGTCACACGTTCAATATTTCTCCTCCAGGACAGCGAGACGTATTATCCTTGAGCTCAATTTTGTCTTTTGGTGACGTATTGCATTTTAGCCAGTTAGTTAGCTCGAGGCAGTGACTTCATGATAATTAAGCCAATCAGAGTACTTCCACAGATGAGGGTAATGACATAAAACCGTATCGCGAATGATCGGCCAATCAGAGTGTTTCCTCGTTCGTGATGTGATGTGAATAAGTCAGTATATGACATGGAAATCAGCGAATCAGATCCAGGGTACCACTTTACCTTCAACAGTTCTAGAACCTTATTTCCATCACCTCAAGTTGAAAGGGACGAATTGTCACGGCTCTTTAAATTTAAATCTTATTCACTGGCGACTGCTGCTGGCTTACTGTTGCTGCTGACTTACTGTTGCTGCTGGCTTGCTGTTGCTGCTGGCTTGCTGTTGCTGCTGGCTTGTTGTTGCTGCTGGCTTGCTGTTGCTGCTGGTTTAGTGTTGCTGCTGGCTTGCTGTTGCTGCTGGCTTGCTGCTGGCTTGCTGTTGCTGCTGGTTTAGTGTTGCTGGTGGCTTGCTGTTGCTGCTGGCTTGTTGTCGTCACCGGTCTTCGTCGCGTCAGTCAATCACTCCTGTCATTCCAATTGTTGTCCGCCGGTCTAGCGTCATCAGTCATCTGGCTGTCATCAGCCGGCCTTGCTGTCGTCAGCTACCCGTCGTCAGTCAGCTTTGGTCTAGCGTCAGTCACAATTGTCATCGTCAGCCGGTCTGTCGTCGTCAGTCACCTGTTGTCGTCACCGCATCTGTTTGTCGTCAGCCATTCGTCGTCATACCTGTCGTCACGTCGCCGGCCTGTCGTCACGGCCGGTCTCGTCGTCAGCCGTCATTCAGCGTCGCTGGCCTTAGCGTCTCGCCGGCCTCTGGTCGTCCGCCGGCCTGCTGTCGCCGGCCTTTATTGTCAGCTGCTGGCCTGCTTCGTCAGTCAGCCGGCTCCAGTGTCAGCTGATGGCCTGCTGCTTCGCCGCTGGCCCACTGTCACGCTGGCCTGCTGTCATCAGCCATCCAGCGTCATCTTAGCCCATCCATCACGTCACCCGTCAGTCACCATCTAGCGTCATCATCTGCCGTCGTCCGCATCCGGCCTTCTGCTCAGTCAGCCCGCCGTCACCAGCCTGGCCCAGCGCTGCTACTCCAGCGTCATCAGTCATCTAGCGTCGTCACCATCTATTCGTCAGTCATCTGCTCGTCACAAATTCGTCGTCAGCCGGTCTAGCGCCGTCAAGTACTCCAGCGTCGTCAGCCGTCTTCGTCGTCAGGGACGCTTCACCGTCTTCCGTCAGTCATCTGTCGTCAGTCAGTCATCTCGTCACCGGGGCATCTGCCGCTTTGGCCTTATGCGTCATTGCATTTATATGTTGTTGGCTTGGTTGTTGTTGCTGTTTGTTGTTGTTGCTCTTGCTGTTGCTGATGGCTTGCTGTTGCCGCTGGCTTGCTGTTGCTGATGGCTTGCTGTTGCCGCTGGCTTACTGTTGCTGCTGGCTTTCTCCCTCCACCACAGCACTAATAATTTCCTCTACGCAACACATGTAATTTCTCCACCTAAGCCCAGTCTCCTGCTACGTAATTCCCTTAATGTGGAAATTGTTACGTGAGATCCAGGCAAAATATGATTTATGGTTGGCAATTTGTCACCACGAAGTCGACACCCGCCCCCACGCCCACCTGGCCCCCACTCCCCACGCCCTCCTAGCCCCCACTCCCCACGCCCTCCTAGCCCCCACTCCCCACGCCCTCCTAGCCCCCACTCCCCACGCCCCCACACCTCCTCTCACGCCCCGATGCCCCGATGCCCCCACTCCGACCTCTGAATTATGTAGGAACTGTGAGGGGCTGATGGATAGGGAGAGAGGGAAAGTGAGTGGGAGGAGGAGTGGGGGTGAGGAGGAGGGGGAGAGGATCAGAGATGATTTTCAGGTTAAGGAAGGAAAGAAGGATGGAACCTAGAAGAGGGGTGGAGAACGGAGAGGTAAATAATTGATAAGGTAAAGGGAGAAGAGAAAGGGAGGAGAGAGAAAGGAGGGAGGATGAAAGAGAGATGAGGGAGAATGGGAAATGGAGAGGTGGTTAAGGAGAGACGAGGTGAGAGAAAGCAGAAAGAGGGAAGGAGAGACGAGGTGAGAGAAAGCAGGAAGAGGGAAGGAAAGACGAGGTGAGAGAAAGCAGGAAGAGGGAAGGTAGCCACAAACAGTTAAACATAAGACGCAATATATAATTAGTTTGCGACACAACATAAATGACTGACACATTGGATCTTATTTAATCAACACTAATGCCTGATCACCTACCATGGGGGTGAACCAAGGCGGGTAGGGCCGGGTGAACCAAGGCGGGTAGGGCCACAGAAAACGGTGTACGAGGAAGACTGTAGCAAATAACAGCTCTTTCAGGGGCGTTAGTTGTGGATTACTGAAAAAGACGGGGGGGTGAGTAGGGCGTATAAAGTGTATCCCGGGTGTGACGAACGTGACTTCACATGTTCTCATCCGTCAGCTGGCATGATTGTCGTATTAGCCGAGGAGGTGTTGCCAGCGTGTGTCTACGACCGCTACACCTTATTTACTGCTCTGGTCTGTGTTCACCGATCAGGTTACGAACGATTTTCAACACACGATATTGTTTCCTGTCTCGGTTACGTCCAGCGGAGTAGATTAGCTTTGGGTGGTAATTTATTCTAAACTGTGTATGGTTTAGCTGTACTGAGCAGAAGAAACGCACCCGGGTCGCTTGAGTTATATTCAATCAGAGTCGAGAGGCTATATTTTTCCGTCAAGTTACTTTTATGTCATCCAATCAGCTTCCAGTTCCCCTTTTTGAGCAGCCAGTCAGCGTTAAGTTTTTTTCTCGTCCAATGAGCGATAAGTTATTTTTTTCCCGTCCAATGAGCGATAAGTTATTTTTTTCCTGTCCAATGAGCGTTAAGTTATTTTGTGGCGTTAAGATAATTCAATTTCCTTAGTTACCTTTGATATACGTTTCTTTAGGCCAACCAAAACGTGAAGACGCAATTAAATGAATCACAAGAAGCAATTACCCAACCTGAGTTTAATACATCTGAAGACTAACCACCCTAACGCTATATGGAGGATGAGGTTAGGTTAGGGTAGGCGAAGTTAGGATTAAGTTAGGTAAAGTTAGGTTAAGATAGGTTAAGTTAGGTTAAGTTAGGTTAAGATAGGTTAAGTTAGGTTAAGATAGGTTAAGATAGGATTAAGTTAGGTTAAGTTAGGTTAAGATAGGTTAAGTTAGGTTAAGATAGGTTAAGTTAGGATTAAGTTAGGTTAAGATAGGTTTAAGATAGGTTAAGTTAGGTTAAGATAGGTTAAGATAGGTTTAAGTAAGGTTAAGTTAGGTTAAGATAGGTTAAGTTAGGTTAAAATAGGTTAAGTTAGGTTAAGTTAGGTTAAGATAGGTTAAGTTAGGTTAAGATAGGTTAAGATAGGTTAAGTTAGGCTAAGATAGGTTAAGTTAGGTTAAGATAGGTTAAGTTAGGTTAAGATAGGTTAAGTTAGGTTAAGATAGGTTAAGATAGGTTAAGATAGGTTAAGATAGGTTAAAATAGGTTAAGCTAGGTAAAGTTAGTTTGTCAGGTTAGGTTAAGTCAGGCTAGTTTAGGTAAGCTTACGGTCTAAAAGGGTAACCCAACACCGTTGACAGAAGCCTTCTGTCTGTCTGTCTCAGTTTCTATAAATCACTGATGTTTCTCTCTCTCTCTCTCTCCTTCCTTCCTTTGTTTGTTGTCCCATTTCCGTTTTTCTATCATTTTCCTCCCTCTCCTCTTTACCCTTCCCTCTCTCCCCTCCCCTTCCCTCTCTCCCCTCCCCTCCAGTACTGCCCAATTATACACCATCATCCTCCTCCCCTATGTCCTTCATTCCTTCATTTTAATTCATAACCCGACCAGCCAATTGCCCTCCACCCCTCCCCCCTCTCTCTCTCCCCCCCTCTCTCTCCCCCCCTCCTCTCTCCCCCTCTCTCCCCCTCTCTCTCTCTCTCCTCCATCCTTCCTTATCTTTAAGTCTTTTCCCTCCAGCCTTTTCTCCGTCTTTTCTATCACCTTCCTCCCCTATTCTCTTCTTTCTCATTCTCAACCCCCCCCTCCCCTCTCTGTCTACCTATCCTCTCCATGTCCTCTCTTCCCCTCCCTCCTCCCCTCCTCCTCCTCCTCTGGTTTGCTGTTTGAAGAATATTGATAAAATTTGTATTATTTTTCGTGGGTGAAAATCTCTCGTGGTGTTGTGCCTATTGAAGGTCAAATGAATCCCGACCTGACCTGACCTGACCTGACCTGACCTACTCTAATCTGGCGATGACGTCACAGCAGTCGGATTTTTTTAAAGGAAAATTTTCACTTTTTTCTTTTTCTTAAATTAGTAGAAATTTGAAATTTTAGGGGGAAACTCTCCCTCTTCTCCTCCCTCCCTCCCTATCATACCCCTTCTCTCCCTCAGCTTTATCCATCTCCCTTTCCTTTCATTAAATATTCTCTTACCCCTCCACCTCCCCTACTTCTCCTCTCCCTCTCTCTTCATCATATTCCTCTTAATCATCTTCCCTACCAGTCATCCACCACCTTTTTCACTCAGTCCTTCTCTATCTTTCTCCCTTTTATCACTTTCCCATTCACCCACTCTCCCTCCTCCCACTCACCCCCTTCCCCCACTCACCCCCTCCCCACCTCACCCTCCCCCCCACCCTCCCCACTCACCCCTCCCCACCCTCCCCACCACCCCTCCCCACCTCCCCCCCACTCACCCCCTCCTCCCCACCTCCACCCTCCCCACTCACCCTCCCCACTCACCTCCACTCACCCCTCCCCCCACTCCCTCCTTCCCCACTCACCTCCTCCCCACTCACCCCTCCCCACTCACCTCCCCCTCACTCCTTCCCCACTCACCCCTTCCCCACTCACCCCCTTCACTCCTCCCCACCACTCCCTCCCCCCACTCACCCTCCCCACTCACCCCTCCCCACTCACCCCTCCTCCCCCACTCCTCACTCCTCCTCCCCACTCACTCTTCCCCACTCACCCCCTTCCCCCCCTCACCCTTCCCCACTCACTCCCCTGCTCCACCTCTCCACTCACCTCCTCCCACTCCCCTCTCCACTCTCACCCCCTCCCCCACAGAACAATTTGTCTCTCTGGTAAGCTGGTCATTATCGTTATATACCTCTCCACAATAGAGAATTTATCGTGTCCTCACAGCCCCAACAAGAGTCATTACTTCTGCACGTTGACTCCTCATGTCCAATTGTCTTCTTCCAGGTTCTTGTTTATCTACTTATCTGTCAATATCTACTTACCTGCATATTTTTGTCTATCTCTACTTACCTTATCTTTTATCTGCATTTGTTTGTTTACCTGTTTATCTGTTTATTCTTTAACATACACATAAACGATAATTTATAGAAATACAATGGAAGTTTTATGAAAAAATAAACTCCATCACTGACCCAGATATTAAAACAGCGATGATCACTTCAATAAAACTCTTATTTTTTCCCCAGTGATGCGCTAAATTTCATGGAAGCATTAAAAGCCTATGAATCAAGAGCCGTGTTTAGTAAAAATGTACGTGTTTATTGAGGCTTAATTGTTTGTTTATCCTTAAAAAAAATTGTTTTTTTAAGTTGAGTTGTTTATTGTTGAACTACGGACGACTACACGGTGTTATTGTTGTTGTGGTTATAGTGATGGTAGTTATGATAGTGGTGGTTGTGGTATGGTGGTAGTAGTGGTGGTTGTGGGTGTAGTGGTGGTAGTAGTGGTGGTTGTGGTATGGTGGTGGTAGTGGTGGTTGTGATGGGTAGTGTGTTGGTATAGTGGTGGTTGTGGTATAGTGGTAGTTGTGATGGGTGTAGTGTTAGTATAGTGGTGGTTGTAATGGTGGTGGTTGTGGTAGTGGTAGTAGTGGTGGTTGTGGTATGGTGGTAGTAGTAGTGGTGGTTGTGGTATGGTGGTAGTAGTGGTGGTTGTGGTATGGTGGTAGTAGTGGTATGTGGGTAATGAGATAGTTGATAGTTGTGTATGTGCCAGTTGTGCAGCCATAAACGGCCATAGTTGATCAAATAATGGCAGTTGTGTTGTGATATTGCATAATAGTTGCTATGTAATTTGTTGTTTGGTGGTTGTGGTATGGTGGTAGTAGTGGTGGTTGTAGTGGTGGTAGTAGTGGTGGTTGTGGTATGGTGGTAGTAGTGGTGGTTGTGGTATGGTGGTAGTTGTGTTGGTGTAGTGTTGGTATAGTGGTGGTTGTGGTATGGTGGTAGTAGTGGTGGTTGTGTTATGGTGTTGGTGGTTGTGCTGGTGGCTGTGGTATGGTAGTGGTGGTTGTGGTGTAGTGTTGGTGGTTACCTGAAAGATCAAACGACCAGTCAAATCCATCTATATCCACCTATATGTTTCTCTCCTCACCTACACTACCTCCAGGATGACTGCGGTAAACTAGAGACTGCCTCAACTTACCTTGTCAACTAACCACGTACAGGTAGAAGGAATTATAATCGCCAATGTCATCAGTAGAGAATTGGAACTGCATTACATTATCATTTATTCACTCATGACATACGTTACTCACACTTATGACATAGGTTACTCACACTATGACATAGGTTACTCACACTCATGACATAGGTTACTCACACTCATGACATAGGTTACTCACACTCATGACATAGGTTACTCACACTCATGACATAGGTTACTCACACTCATGACATAGGTTACTCACACTCATGCACATAGGTTACTCACACTCATGACATATATACTCACACTATGACATACGTTACTCACACTCATGACATGTTACTCACACTCATGACATACGTTACTCCACACTCATGACATACGTTACTCACACTCATGACATACATGTTATCACACTCATGACATAGGTTATCACACTCATGACATAGGTTACTACACTCATGACATACGTTACTCACACTCATGACATACGTTACTCACACTCATGACATACGTTACTCACACTCATGACATACGTTACTCACACTCATGACATACGTTACTCACACTCATGACATACGTTACTCACACTCATGACATACGTTACTCACACTCATGTCATACGTTACTCACACTCACTAATGAATAACAATAAACATAGGTTAATCTGTCCGTACTGGCTGTGGTGTCTCTGTTAGCTGGTCAATAATATATCTGAGCTGGTGAAATATGATTAGGTGTGTGTCAAGAACTTCCCACAGTGTATTAGTGTTTAGCTAGAGTCAGTGGTGTAGTATGTTTATATACCTGTATTGTCTGTGTACATTATATACCTGTATTGTCTGTGTACATTATATACCTGTATTGTCTGTGTACATTATATACCTGTATTGTCTATGTACATTATATACCTGTATTGTCTGTGTACATTATATACCTGTATTATCTGTGTACAGTCAAAGAAAAAAAATCATGCCCCCCCCCCCTCCCAGCGTTGTCATCCGAAACCCATGACGAAGAATTTTGGTGTCGAGAGTAAAGCTGAGAGGTCCGAGTCTGAACGGGGAACTATCAAGAGTCTTCAAGGGTTCCAGAACACAGGCACGCGAGACTGTACATACCGGGTCACTGTGAATTTGTATGACCTGCCCATTAATTCCGGGTTATAGATGGCGCGCCCTGTAAACAGCTAACTAGGGGTGGTGTGTCGATCGCCTGACCAATAACAAATTTGATTGTACAGTATAGTTAAGACTTGACTATCATCAGTGGTAGATGGCGTATCTGTTGTGTTACCATTGGCTGGGAGAGGAGGGAGAGTAGTTGTGTATATAATTAAAACCACAGCAGACATTACTTACATTTAACTAACGTCTGTCCTCTTCCCCTGCAGACACTTGACATCTCGAGGACTCGCCCGCTCCACGCACAAGGTAAAGTGATGTTACCAATCTGTATTGTGTTTACCTCTGTCTACCCAGCAGTAATTGGGAACCTGGATGTTAATCGTTTTGCGGATCGTGTTTCGGAGTAATGGTTAGCCGTTAACCAGTGCAGTTGGCGAGTTGTCCGGTCTCCTCGGATTATTGCTTGACACTGGGTCACACAACTCATTAACATAGAGCGTGGTTGTGTTGGTGACAGCTTCTACACATAAAACAAATTCACTCCTAGGTGGCTCTATGGCCGGCCATCCTCGTACACGAAGGGCAACCATTATTATTGTTATACTGTGAGTATTACTTTATTGGTGTATTATTAAAGGTATCTGTTTGTCAAAGAGTATATGAGTGTTGTACTAATAATTAAGTTGAGTGATTCTGGTGTACATTTTAAGTAGCCAAGCTCAGTGTATAAGCCTTGAGAGGTTGGCAGGTGTGACCCCCAGTTATCAAATGGTCAAAACTCAGAACTTTATGAGTTAAGTGTTTTACCTTCAAGTGAGGAACTATAGTTGTTAGTAGAGAGTCTTGGTGGAGTGATCTGCGCCTGTACACCTCACTCTGCTCCGTGGTGGGGGTGGGTGTGTGTGTGTGTTACGACTCCTGCTGACGATCTGAAGGCTTGAGTGTACCGTCTTTTCCCGTTTTCTTTGTCTTATCTCGGCAGGAACTAACGAGGTTCCTTATTAGAAATATTAACCTACATATATGAGGCTCAAGTGAGGAAAAATGTCCCCCCTCACTTATTAAGGCTGAGGAGTTAATATCTGGCGCCCTCCCTACCCACCTGGCGCCCTCCCTACCCACCTGGCGCCCTCCCTACCGGCGCTGAGGTTAAGGTCACGGTCTACGTAATTACCCTCTGTCTGTGTGTGTGTGTGTGTGTGTGTGTGTGTGTTACTCTGGTGGGCACGATTATCTTATGTCAATTATCAGTATTATAAACGCGTACACCGGCAGCAGTACACTGTTGGAACATTTATTGACGACTAGAATACCTGACTTTTCAATTCAGCGACACAGCTTCCGGGTGCTGCTACAAGTATACTCTGGTAAACCGGATATATAAAATTACATATAAATAAGTAGAGGAATATATATTAAAGTAGGTGGATATATGAAGAAGATGGTAGATATATCGGGAAGCAGGAAAGAGATGATGGTAGTGGTAGTCACGTGACCTCCGCTACGGTTCACTGGAGGTCAGATTTATAGTAATATCGTTTGGTGGCTGTGGTAATCCGTAGTGTCTGGTACGGTTCATTAGAAGTCAGATATATCCCCGTATGGAAACTAACCCCCAAATGAAGGTTTAATTCAGGGGAAAACGATCTCAAATTCCACTTTCCCTGAGTTATCGTCGGGTAGAAATGAAGCGAGAACGTTCCGGGAAATTTTACGTGGCGAAATTTTCCAATCTGAGGCTGGATGAATGCTCCTATTAGGCCCTCCATTGTGTAAGGCACCGTCAGAGTTGAACGAGTTGCAAAGTGGTGCGTGGAGATAACCTGAGCCGTAGGTGGAGATAGAGAGAGAAATAAGGTGGGTTTGTCAGTGACCAAGACACTAGTGATATCGTCTCAGGAAGGCAATTGATCGGGATACTGTGGCTCATTTGTGCAACTTCTTACCTCTTGTGGGAAGTGTCCCGAGTTCTCTAACCTGCCGGGATGAAGGACTAAGCTTCCTCTTTGTACTGTACATTAACCTTTGTACTGTACACTAGCCTTTGTACTGTACACTAACCTTTGTACTGTACACTAACCTTTGTACTGTACACTAACCTTTGTACTGTACACTAACCTTTGTACTGTACACTAGCCTTTGTACTGTACATTAACCTTTGTACTGTACATTAACCTTTGTACTGTACACTAACCTTTGTACTGTACACTAACCTTTGTACTGTACACTAACCATTGTACTGTACACTAACCATTGTACTGTACACTAACTACCCGGGGGAGCTTGGTGATGGTGGGACAGCCTCTGGTGTGTACGTTAGCGTCTCGTCCAGAGGTGGGCCATCCTCCCACCCTGCCAGCCATCCTCCACCTGCCAGCCATCCTCCACCCTTGCCTGGCCATCCTCCACCCTTGCTGCCATCCTCCACCCTTGCCCGGCCATCCTCCACCCTGCCCAGCCATCCCCTCCACCCCTGCCCGGCCATCCTCCACCCTGCCCGGCCATCCTCCACCCCTTTGCCTGGCCATCCTCCACCCTTGCCTGGCCATCCTCCACCTTGCCCGGCCATCCTCCCACCCTGCCCGGCCATCCCTCCCACCAAACCCGGCCAGCCTCCCACCAAACCCGGCCAGCCTCCACCAAACCGGCCATCTCCACCCTGCCCGGCCATCCTCCACCTTGCCGGCCATCCTCCACCCTGCCTGGCCATCCTCCACCTTGCCTGGCCATCCGCCACCCTTGCCTGGCCATCCGCCACCTTGCCCGGCCATCCTCCACCCTGCCCAGCCATCCTCCACCCTGCCCGGCCATCCTCCACCCTGCCCGGCCATCCTCCACCCTGCCCGGCCATCCTCCTGCCCGGCCATCTCCACCCTGCCCGGCCATCCCCTCCACCCCCTTGCCCGGCCATCCTCCACCCTTGCCTGGCCATCCTCCACCCTTGCCAGCCATCCTCCACCTTGCCCGGCCATCCTCCACCCTTGCCCGTCCATCCTCCACCCTTGCCTGCCATCCTCCACCTTGCCCGCCATCCTCCACCTGCCCGTCTATCCTCCACCCCTGCCGGCCATTCTCCTCCTTGCCTGGCCATCCTCCTGCCCCGCCATCCTCCACCCTGCCCCGCCATCCTCCACCCTGCCCGTCCATCCTCCACCCTGCCCGGCCATCCTCCACCACAGTACGAGTGACAAAAAAATATCTCATAACCTCCGACTGAAAACATTAACGCACATTTTTTGACGCGCGCCATCTGTTATCCTGCTAATGAACCATCACAACATGACTCGCGCCGTCTACGGTCATCCAGGAGAGAGTTATCCCCCTGGCTCATTATTTACACAACAGTACACACATTTCCCCGTAAAGGAAACCGGTGCGGTGATCTATATACATTTCCTTCGTCCGGGAATGAGTATAACGATGCATCTCTGGCACCATTTACTGTAAGATTGAGGTGATTTATAATGATTTTTAAGGATTCCGACTTGGTTCACGGCGCGTGTTTGTTTCATTGTGTGAAAAAAGTCTCGTTATTTGCTCCATTTACTTCGTGATGTATTTACTTATATATTCTTGTATATCTGTAGTTGGTAGATTTATTTGCATCTACTTTGTAAATTTCACGACTGAAAGGTATAGCGTACATATTGAGATCACTGTTTGTTTGTCTCTCTTGTTAGTCAAAACGCACACCTGTCACCCACTGTGTGTCGTGTCAACTGTCGAGGAACACTGTAATATTTCCTCGTCTCACGTCGTCACTATCAGGCGTCACAGTTGTCGTGTCCTCACAGCATCACAGTTGTCGTGTCCTCACAGCATCACAACTTCCTTTAGACCTATACGACTGAAAGGGGAAGTTCCTGACATATTTGGTTGACAGAAGATCAGGGGTTAAAGTTCACATTGGCTAAAGTTTTGTTTCCACTTGATAACTCCAGTTTTATTTCTGCTTATTATTTTAGTGTTCATGGTGATAAGGGAAAGTTCTCATTGGTTTACGGTGACATTATTAAGGGTTGAGTTCGCGTTGGCTCTTAAGTATTTTTTTAAAGATAATTCGAGTATTTTAGATGTTTTGAGAACGACACTTAACATGTAAGTTAAGGAAAAACTTGTTATTGACTGGGGTGGGAAGGTTAATGGTCGCCACGATAAAATGAAGAGTTAGTGATGCAGCCCTGGTACTTAGTTTTTTTTTATTGGCCTTAACCTAACCTTAACCTAACCTTAACCTAACCTGTTGTGACTCGAATTTGTACAAGGTTACTTATTTAAATTCTGTGAATCTAAATTGACTAGAATTAATATTTCTAGGACCATGGAAACACTAGCGCCCCAAAACACAGCAGCCTTCATACCGCCTCGGCATTCTCTCCCCACCGTACCTCTTGTATTACACTGTCCTCACCAGGTCACCAGGTCAACATATATCGTAACATTAACTGTGTCTGCGGCGATAAATTGAACTATAATGTACAGTAATTAATTTAAGTGCGGTTTGCGTTAGTCTTAAATGTAGTAAGCGATACACTGGTACTATGTTATACTGAGGGGTTAAGTGTAATATATAATGGTGGAGAGAGAGAGAGAGAGAGAGAGAGAGAGTGTCACCCTCCCCCCCCCAAAAATAAAAAATAAAAAATATTCCCCTGACAATGACCGGATATTTTCCCTATTTCCTCGGTTTATCATTTAGTTGTCTCCCCTTGTTCGCCTCCCCCTCTACCCCCTACGGATTCAACTGTCCCCTGGAAAAATGAATTCCCCCTCAACAAATTCTGGCAAGCATTCAGAATTTTTAATATTTTTTTTCTTTTTACACAACTCTCTCTCTCTCTCTCTCTCTCTCTCTCTTCCTGCTGCTTATTTGTTTTTTTTTATTCTTCCCTCGTTTTAGTTAGTTTTTTCTTTTCCTTCTTCTTCTTTCTTCTTTCTTCTTCCTCGTCCTTTACCTTCTCCTCTTCCACTTTCCTCCTTCTCTTCTTCCCTCCTTTCTCATATTTGTCATTTTTCTGATAATTATGTAGGTTTCCTTTGCTTACTGTGCTTATTCTCTCCTCCTCCCTCTTTCTTTAAATCTTATTGTTCATTCTCATCCTTCCCCTCGTTTCCTCTGTTTCCCCTTTCATCATCATCTTTATTTTCATTTCCCCTTTCTTCTCCTCCCTCCTCTCTCCCTTCCCTCTTCCTCCTCCTCACCCCCTCCTCCTTCTCCTCCTATCATTTCCTCTTCCTTCTCCTCCAATTGCGTCTCTTCTTGATTATTCCTTCCCTCTGTTTTTCTATTGTATTCTTCCCCTTCACATCTTTCTCTCTGTTCTCTTGTGTTTCTCTCTTCTGTTTTATCCATTTGATCTTTGTCTAGTTATCGCCTGTTTCTTCCTGTTATTTCTTCCTTCTGCACTTCCTCCCTCTCCTCCTCTTCCTCTCTCTCCGCCTCCTCTTCCTCCCACTCCTCTTCTGTATTTAACACGCTGCTGTTAACCTTTGATCTTATTAAACATGTTGTAATCCAAACACCTTTAATATTGTCGACTTTCATTTTATTCATTGTGGGTGTAAGTCTCTCTGTCTGTCTGTGAATCTGTCTGTTTTCTCTGTCTGTCTGTCCGTCTTTTGTCTGTCATTTTGTATGTATGTATGTGTGTGTGTGTGTGTGTGTGTGTGTGTGTGTGTGTGTGTGTGTCAATCATTTTTCATGGCTGCCTGTCTCTGTCTGTCTGTCTGTCTTATTAATAGAAAGTTCCTATAAATAACAAAAATCATCACTTAATATTTGTTATATATAATGTACGTCACTTTTTTCTCATTTAATATCTCCTGTAAAAATATTATTTTATATAAAGTTAATCTCTCGTTCACGCCTGGGGCACCCTGGTCGATCCTGCTGTGAACTGGCGCTAAGCCTTAACCTGATGAATACGATGATTTAACCAGTTGAGTACGATGATTTAACCAGTTGAGTACGATGATTTAACCAGTTGAGTACATGACTTAACCCTGAGTCCGATGGTTTAACTAGTTGAGTCCGATGATTTAACCAGTTGAGTCCGAAGACTCAACCAGTTGAGTACGTCGTATTCAAGGGTTAAAAGTTAGAAAGCTAAGACGGTGGCATATAGTACCTCCCTGTTTACCTCAAGTTTAATACGCAGTGTGCTGTATCCGTGCCGCCCTTAACTGAACTGTACTCGTGTGGGGCTGAATCTGACCTATCAAGATGCAATAGAGTTAATTCTCTCTCTCTCTCTCTCTCGCTCTCCGTACCCTACCTGTTCATCTTTTTCTAATGGTCTATTGGTTGTGGTGTGGAATAAATGCCATGGTATTATATGTGACTTTTGAGAGAAAAAGAGAGAGAGAGAGAGAGAGAGAGAGAGAGAGATTCACTACATTTACAGATGAAACCTAGAGAGAGAGAGAGAGAGAGAGAGAGAGAGAGAGAGAGAGAGAGACTACTATATCTCTACACAGGAAGACACTACACCACGGCCTCATAAAATATCTACCGGAAGGAGAATGTGTTCCCGTATTAGATTGGTGAGAAAAATTTCCCAAGTGTGTGTGTGTGTGTGTGTGGAGGAGGTGGGTGTGTGTGCGCGTAGTGTGTGTGTTTTGTGTGTTTTCTAGTTGCTCTCTCTCTCGCTCTCTCTCTCTCTCTCTCTCTGTGTACCTTGTGTCATAACCCGGTCTGGATATGTCAGCCCTGCCACCTACATACTCCCTCCCTCCCACGACACCCACACACACACCAACACACACACACACACACCCACACACACCCACACACACACACAACAACACCACACACACACACCCCCACACACACCCAACACACACACACACACACACACACACACACAACACACACACACACACACACACCACGATTTTTTCTTCATATGTCTAATCACGTATTTTACTTTTTCCCATCCATCAGTTTTGTTTTTTATGTGTCTCTTTCGCCTCGTGGTAGAACACTGTGTAGTCTAGACCCTGAGCTGTCGAGGACCCGGCCCAGGATCGAGTATTTAAACTTATGACCATTTCAGAATTACCACACATGATAGTATCTAGAATCCGGACCTTCTAGCGATGGTTTTAGAATTCGGACTCTCACAGGCAAGAAAATCAAGGGGGGAAAAAGACGTGTGTGTGTGTGTGTGTGTGCAGATATGGACTGGAAAATGCACAATAAAGTCTGCCATAAGGGAGTGTGGAAGATGCAAGGTGGGTGGGGGGAAGGGGAGGGAGATGTTATGAGGTGGGGAGGGAAGAGGAGAGAGAGAGAGAGAGAGAGAGAGAGAGAGAGAGAGAGAGAGGAAATACTATAATGAGTAGTAAGAAAGAAACGAGGAAAGGTAATAACAAAAGTAATTATATTTAGCAACCAAAATATTAATTAAAAGAGGGTTGATATTAATTAACAATAAAACTAACATTGACAATAACTACTGAAGTAAAATAATACCAAACGTTATATTTTTTTCTATTTTTAAGGCGAATTTAGAACAAGATTTACGAAGATAAAATAGAAGAAAAAATTAATAAAAAAATATGAGAAATTGAAGCAGGATACAATTGTCTTTTTTTTCTGTCGCCCAAAAAATTAAACTCGATGAATATGAATGAGTCGTTCTTTTTTTTTGTGTAATGTTAGGAGGAAGAGGAGGAGGAGGAGAATAATGAGTAGAGGAGGAGAATAATGAGTAAGAAGAGGAGAATAAGGAGGACAGGCATAAGACGGAAGAAAATAGGACATGGAGGGAGGGAGCAGAAGGAGGAAAAGAAGTAGGAGATGAAATGAGCATAGTTTGAGGAGGAGGAAGAAGAGGAGGAGGAGGAGGTGGAGGCTAGGACAAGGACCAACAGCATACCCAAGATAGAGCACGACTCTCCACCACCAACATTTTCCACCGTCACTAAAATTGCTATACACAGCCGTTGCTCTTTTATTACCCTGACAAATGTTCCTCTCAAGATTTTTCACTCGAAGACAGACCCGGCATCTTTTACCCTGGATGGTCGAGTATTGTTCTATTAAAATGAGACTTAACACACGTCTATTAAGGAGACAAGAGATACCGTATATGACACCCAACAGCCGTGACTTATTGGGACTCGTTGTTCTTGTGTGGCAATATTTTTTGATGGGTTTACTTGTGACGGATTACAGAAACGATGACCACCATTATGGGAGAGGTGTGGGCCATTGACCTGTGGAGGTTAAGTTATGGAAAGGTAAGATATGCTATTTTTGTTCATATTCTTATCTGGAAATACACTTTAATCCTCTATAAAGTGGATTAATATGTAGGATTGCTGTACTGTGTTTACTACCACTGAACATATTTCAGCGAACCCCATATCACGACAACCACGATAACTCTCTGATGATAGTAGTTCTTTCCTAATGATTTAGATCATAGTTCTTTCACCATAGCGCCTTAGTGGCCTTTTCTTTTCACATAACTATTCATTCGCGAGAGTTGTTCCATGAAAGGTCTCGCACGCTACCCTTTTAGGACACATCGTCCATGTCACTTCTTCCTTTGACCTGACACCGCGACGCCCCCACGACAATTGTATACAACAAGCTAACTCCAGTATCGAGCCACTGTGGAGAGGAAGGTGAAGCGAGGCCACATCCCTCAGTCTTAAAGCCGTCGTCTTCCTTTGGCTGTCATTAATCCCATCAGGGAGTGAGAGACATCGTCCTTGCTGTCAATCACGGCAGTCTGTGTTCTAAGGCTCCTTTCCTAGATGCCTCATGCAACCTGACTCCTTCCTAGTGTTAAAGTCCTTCCCCAAACCTTTTCTCCTCCTCCTGGCGCCCCCATGTCCTCTCTGATGCCCTTTCTCCTCCCTAGCGCCCGCACATCTTCTTAATGCCCCTCTCCTCCCAAAGTGCCCCACGTCCTCTCTAAAACCCTTCTCTCTCCTCCCCGGACCCCTCCCCTCGCCCCTCTCCCCCATGGCTCCCTTTGATAATGTAAATTCCTCCCTCATGCTAAATCTCCATGATTACGTTAACAAAGCTCATTTGCCGCTTTCTGGCCTCAGGTATATCGTTTTGTGTGTGTGTGTGGAGCGGCATCCTCCATCCTCTCTCCCCGCCCACCTCCCAGACCCTTGCTAGAGTCGGAATACCTGTCAGATTATGGCGCGAACGATGCCATTTAGGGGTACACTATGACGGTGGAAATCCCATTTAGCTTATTTTACCTCGTATTCCATTTTCCTTTTTTTAATGGGATATTTAACCGGTAATGTCCTTGAGCCATTTATTTTATAATTTTTTTCCATTAGTATTTCTGTTTTTATATTTTACGCTCTTATTCGTAGTTGTCATTTCTTATATATTATCTCTCGAGTCTTCATCGGTATTGTAGTTCTTTCGTCTTCTGGAGAACTTTTCCGCCCACTGTTGTTGTACCTCGCCACCTCTACCCCGAGTCTCCTCCTGTTTGGTGTATTGAACTCACACCTTGCATATATTTCACGGCGAGGTTTGTATTGTAACTAACGACTACCATGTTACCGTGCCGTGTCACCATGTCAGTGTGTCATTCTGTTACCGTGTCATTCTGTTACCGTGTAGTCTGTTACCGTGTCAGTCCGTTACCGTGTCGGTCCGTTACCGTGTCGGTCCGTTACCGTGTTAGTCCGTTACCGTGTCAATCTGTTGCCGTGTCAGTCCGTTGCCGTGTCAGTCCGTTACCGTGTCAGTCTGTTACCGTGTCAGTCTGTTACCGTGTCAGTCTGTGTCGTCGTGTAAGCCAGTCAGTCTGTTACCGTCTGGAATTTACCGTGTTCCAGAAGCTGTCTTATAAATTATCCAAGAGAAGATGTTTGGCCTCCGTTCACCTCCTGGGTAAGTGTCAGTTAAGTCTTAGGCCAGTCCTGGGTACATCAACCTCACGGGTCTTGTGGATGTAAGTCTTTCTGGTCCTCGCTGAAACAGTCTTAACAGGGTCTTAGCTAGGTCAGTCGCAAATACTGTTAACTGAAGCAGCGGCGTCCTATCATACATCCTCATGATGCCTACACTCACTCATAGGTATACCTGGCAGTGTATGGTGCCACCCTCTGCCGGATACCAACCAGACACGTTATCCTGTTATCTGATTTTGCAGTCTCTCTCTCTCTCTCTCTCTCTCTCTCTCTCTCTCTCTCTCTCTCTCTCTCCTTAATCTTCAGACTCACCTTCTGGCTGTGATCAGCTGTGTTATCACCCGTGCTGTGTTACCACCCGTGCTGTGTTACCACCCACTTAACGTTTTACCACCGTGCTGTGTTACCACCGTGCTGTGTTACCCACCGTACTGTTACCACCCGTGCTGTGTTACCACCCGTGCTGTGTTACCACCGTGCTGTGTTACCACCCGTGCTGTGTTACCACCCGTACCACCCGTGCTGTGTTACCACCGTGCTGTGTTACCACCCGTGCTGTGTTACCACCCGTGCTGTGTTACCACCGTTCGTGTTTCCACCCGTGCTGTGTTACACCCGTTGCGTTACCACCGTGCCGTGCACCACCCGTGCTGTGTTACCACCCGTGCTGTTACCACCCGTGCTGTGTTACCACCGTGCTGTTACATGCTGTGTTACCCTTGCTGCGTTGCCACCCGTGCGCGTTACCGTGCTGCGTTACCACCCGTGCTGTGTTACCACACCCGTGCTGTGTTACCTACTTTCACCCGTGCGCTGTTACCACCCTTGCTGCGTTGCCACCCGTTCTGCGTTACCACCCTTGCTGCGTTGCCGTGCTGCGTTACCCTTATGTTCTTATCACCCGTGCTGTTTCCACCCGTGCTGCGTTTGCCCACCCGTGCTGCGTTACCACCCTTGCTATGTTCTTATCACCCGTGCTGTTTTATCCCGTGCTGCTGTTACCACCCGTGCTGCGTTACCACCCCCCTTTATGTTCTTATCACCGTGCTGCGTTGCCACCCGCTATGTTCTTATCACCCGTGCTGTTTTATCACCGGTTCGTGATTTACCGTGCTGCGTTACCACGCTATGTTCTTATCACCGTGCTGCGTTTGCCACCCGTGCTGCGTTACCCACCCTGCTATGTTCTTATCACCCGTGCTGCGTTAGCCAGTGCTGCGTTACCACGCGTTCTTATCACCCGTGCGCGTTGCCACCCGTGCTGTGTTACCACCCGTGCTTATATTCTTATCACCCGTGCTGCGTTACCACCCGTGCTGCGTTACCACCCTTGCTATGTTCTTATCACCCGTGCTGCGTTACACCTTGCTATGTTCTTATCACGTGCTGCGTTGCCACCCGTGCTGCGTTACCACCCTTGTTGTGTTACACCCGTGCTGCGTTACCACCCTTTGCTATGTTCTTATCACCCGTGCTGCGTTGCCACCCGGCTGCGTTAATTAACTCTGTTATGTTCTTATCACCCGCTGCGTTGCCACCCTGCGTTATGTTCTTATCACCCGTGCTGCGTTGCAACCCGTGCTGTGTTACCACCCTGCAGCGTTACCACCCGTGCTGTGTTACCACCCGTGCTGTGTTACCAACCCGTGCTGTGTTACCACCCTTGCTATGTTCTTATCAACCCGTGCTGCGTTACCACCCTTGCTATGTTCTTATCACCCGTGCTGCGTTACCACCCGTGCTGGTTACCACGCGGCTGTTACCAACCTTGCTATGTTCTTGCAACCGTGCTGTGTTACCACCCTTTGTTATGTCTTACAACCCGTGCTGTGTTACCAACCCGTGCTGTGTTACCACCTGCTGTGTTACCACCGTGCTGTGTTACCACCCGTGCTGTTACCACCCGTGCTGTGTTACCACCGTGCTGTGTTACCAACCCGTGCTGTGTTACCACCCGTGCTGTGTTAGCACCGTGCTGTGTTACCCACCTGCGTGTGTTACCACCCGTGCTGTTTTACCGCCCGTGCTGTGTTACCACCCGTGCTGTGTTACCACCCGTGCTGTGTTACCACCCGTGCTGTGTTACCAATCCGTTGTGTTACCACCCGTGCTGTGTTACCAACGTGCTGTGTTACTATCGTTGCGTTACCACCGTGCTGCGTTACCACCCGTGCTGTGTTACCACCCGTGCTGTGTTACCACCCGTGTTGTGTTGGTTAACCCGTGCCGTGTTACCAACCGTGTTGTGTTACCACCCGTGCTGTGTTACTACCCGTGCTGTGTTACCACCTGCGTGTGTTACCACCTGTGCTGTGTTACCACCCTTGCTATATTCTTATCAACCCGTGCCTGTTAACAACTCGTGCTGTGTTACCACCGTGCTGTGTTACCAACCCGTGCTGTGTTACCACCCTTCTATGTTCTTATCACCCGTGCTGTTACCACCTGTGCTGTGTTACACCCGTGCTGCTGTGTTACCACCCGTGCTGTGTTACCACCCGTGCTGTGTTACCACCCATGCTGTGTTACCACCCGTGCTGTGTTACTACCCGTGCTGTGTTACAACCCTTGCTATGTTCTTATCACCCGTGCTGTGTTACCACCCGTACTGCGTTTACCACCCGTGCTGTGTTACCAATGCGTATGTTCTATCACACCTGTGTTATCAAGCTGCGTTACCAACCCGTACTGCGTTACCACCTGCGTTGCGTTACCACCCGCGTTGCGTTACCACCCGTGCTGCGTTACCACCCGTGCTGCGTTACACACCGCGCTGGTTGCCACCCGTGCTGTGTTACCACCCTTGCTTTTTATCACCGTGCTTGTTAAACGTGCTGTGTTACCAACTTGCTGTGTTACCACCCGTGCTGTGTTACCACCCGTGCGTTACCACCCGTGCTGTGTTACCAACCCGTGCTGTGTTACCACCCGTGCTAGTTACCACCGTGCTGTGTTACTAACCGTGTTGTGTTACCAACCCGTGCTGTGTTACCACCCGTGCTGTGTTACCACCCGTGCATGTTACCACCCGTGCTGTGTTACCACCGTGTTGTTACCAACCGTGCTGTTACCACTGCGTTGTGTTACCACCCGTGCTGTGTTATGACTCGTGCTGTGTTACCACCCGTGCTGTGTTACCACCCGTGCTGAGTTACCACCCGTGCTGTGTTACCACCCGTGCTGTGTTACCAACCGTGCTGTGTTACCACCCTCTATGTTCTTATCACCCGTGCTGTGTTACTAACTGCGTGTGTTACCACCCGTGCTGTGTTACCACCCGTGCTGTAGTTACCACCCGTGCTGTGTTACCGCCTCTTGTTATGTTCTATCACCCGTGCTGTTTACCAACCCGTGCTGTGTTACCAACCGTGCTGCGTTACCACCGTGCTGTGTTACCAACCGTGCTGTGTTACCACCCATGCTGTGTTACCACCCGTGCTGTGTTACCACCCGTGCTGTGTTACCACCCTTGGTTATGTTCTTATCAACCCGTGCTGTGTTACCAACCGTACTGCGTTACCAACCCGTGCTGTGTTACCACCCTGCTATGTTCTATCAACCCGTGCTGTGTTACCACCCGTACTGCGTTACCACCGTACTGCGTTACCACCCGTGCTGCGTTACCACCCGTGCTGCGTTACCACCCGTGCTGCGTTACCACCCGTGCTGCGTTACCACCCGTGCTGCGTTGCCACCCGTGCTGTGTTACCAACCCTTGCTATGTTCTTATCACCCGTGCTGTGTTACCACCCGTGCTGTGTTACCACCCGTGCTGTGTTACCAACCCGTGCTGTGTTACCACCGTGCTGTGTTACCACCCGTGCTGTGTTACCACCCGTGCTGTGTTACCACCCGTGCTGTGTTACCACCCGTGCTGTGTTACCACCCGTGCTGTGTTACCACCCGTGCTGTGATCACCGTGTTGTGTTACCACCCGTGCTGTGTTACCACCGCTGTGCTTCACCCGTGTTGTTACCACCCGTGCTGTGTTACCACCCGTGCTGTGTTATGACTCGTGCTGTGTTACCACCCGTGCTGTGTTACCACCCGTGCTGTGTTATGACTCGTGCTGTGTTATACTATAGCCGCAGCACACAAGGGATATGGAGGCACACTTAGAGATATTTGGATATTGAAACAGTTTATTTCGCCAGAAAAACACAGATACAGAGTGGATAATAATAATAACATTAACATGGCTGAGCCAGTTGAGAGCCTGAGCTGCACCTGATATATACTATACATTTATCTCAAGGAAGTATTATGTAACATTTAGTATCATCTGGAATAGTCCAATAGCATGGTGGTAATAAGAACATGTTACCACGGTTATCACTTCAATATTTATTTATTTTATTTATATTTTATTCACCAGCTTAGGCACCGACTCGATACAATTAACAGACAGACAGACAGACAGACGCACGCTCCATTTCAACAGCTACAGCCTTTGATCCTGAATTAAGAGGAATGATCACAATAGATTCGTGTAAGAATTGTAATATGTCCACCATAAGCAATAACCTGTCTTATGTCTCTGATAAATATGAGATAAAATGCCGTGTTTTAAGTCTTATTACGTTTATGGATAGATGAAATTAATCATCGCCTGATGATTAGACACTCCAGTTTATTTCACCTGATGATTTAACACCTTGTCGCTACTCTTAACCTAACCTACTCAAACCTAACCTAACCCAAGATTCCTTTTACATGTTGAGCTGTTCTGAGCACGAGAAATTGTAGCAAGGATAAACTGAGTCGTGAAGGTTGTGTAGGGTTGTGTTAGGTTGTGTAGGGTTATTAGGTTGTGTAAGGCTGTTAGGTTGTGGCTAGGTTGTATTAGGTTGTGTAAGTTTGTGTTAGGTTGTGTAAGGACTTTGAAGTTTACTGAAATATTCTGAACTAGATTATGGTTAAGATATATTTCATGTAAGTCGCTCAAAAAAACCCCCACCGAACTTTATAAAATTGTGTTGAGAAAATATGACTCAACGGACGAAGGATTTTGACAACTTTACCGAGACAACTTGGGAGCCATTGAGTGGACGTAAAATTCCCACTGTCTACGTCAGGTCTTGTTGGGCACAGCAAGACTGAAGCCTATTAGTATTGGGGCCCCAGATACACTGATGCGTATTAGCGATGGGTTCAATTAGACAGACCTATAGCTTGGGGTCCAATTCGACTGAGGCCTATAAGCGTTAGGGCACAGGTACACTAAGACCTATTATGCTTGGGGCCCAATTAGACAGAGGCCTTTTAGGACCCAATACACCAATCACCTCGGAATGGATACATAAATTGATTCTGTTCATGTGTTTGAAGATCAACTAATTGACTGAACCTATTTACCCCCCGCCCCCTTTGGTCCTCTCACCCCACGCTGCTGCGAAACTCTCCTAACTAACGCAGCTTATGTTTAATTCTTGTTCACCCTGTTTTTTAATTAACGGGGATTAGAAGGAGGGAGGTAGGAAGGATGGGAGGGATAGAGGTAAAGGGCAATAATGAGGCTTTGATATTAGTGTTTATCGTCAGAGAGAGAGAGAACAGGAGAAGGAAATAGGATAAAGAGTAAGAAGAGAAGGTTTTAGGACAGGAGGAGGAGGAGGAGGAGAAAAGAAGAAGAAGAAGAAGAAGAAGAAGAGATTAAACTAAACTTAAGAGACACAGGCAGCGTTTGGCGTCTTACCGCCTGGGAAAAGTAATCCAAATTTTAAGATTTACGCTAACTCAAAGGCAGACGAAATAAATTGACATCTCAAGATTCTGACTCTTATTTTACTTACAACCAGATGCTGATTCCGATTATTTACCTTCACTGTGTCGGATACACGGGGCAGTTTTAGTGAGAAAAAAAGCAACTCAAAGAAAATGTCTATCCAAGTTGGTTAAGAACGCAATCGGAGGCTCTCCTGGGAAATATATTACAAGGACTATCCCTCATTGTGGCCGTACAATATAATACAGATGAATGCTGATGAAGCCGTCTCTCTTTTATATCCAGGATGGGAGGACTCTCAGGGGCTCCTCAGTAGTAAACCTAAAGCTTCCATTTATGATTTTTTTTTCTTTAGGGCGATCTGGTGACTAAACGTATCTTATCTGTAGCTATAAAACACGGGGAAGAAAGTTTTGATATGTTCTCTCGAAATAAAAAGAAAGTTGTTTAAGTAAGAGAAATTGATGTCAGAGAATGTTGTTTTCTTGTCTGCATATTACCGAATTTCCCAGAGTTTTCTAAGTTCAATGTTCTATTTAAGATTATATTTACGAGGATATCAAGTGTTTTTATTAAGGTCATGTCACTGAATATTTAAGTACGTGTTTGTGTGACTCATGACAAACTTTTTATCACTAACAATCGTAACTAAATCAGGTTTTGTTGGCGGCCATTTTGTATCTAATAATATATATATATATATATATATATATATATATATATATATATATATATATATATATATATATATATATATATATATAACGAAGTGTTTCTCAACGTTAGTCCCTACAGCTGAAAACAATTACTGTAAACTTAAATGAGGTCTCTCTCTCGCAACGCTGTCGTAACTGGCTTAACAAATTTCATCAGAAGACGACGAAACTTCCCCACAGTTTATAATGTTGTTAACCTCAAATATAAGACGAACAGGAAAATTATAAAACTAATATAAATTTTCAATGGTGACGACGTTTGGCACTTGGCATAAGTCGACCCTACGCCCTTGGTACCTGTGAGCTAAAACATGACTACCTGTCCTACTCGTTTTAATATCAACTTTAGGGAAGGTGTCGTAAATCTGACGAGAAGATCCACAACACCAAGTTAACTAAGCCGTCCTCGTGGGGACTACTGGATCACTGCCCCCACCACGCTAACCCAGGAATCGGCGCTTTACTTCAGCTCAAATATGAATAAAAATCGTTGGATCACCAGGAGCACAAATGTATGAAGCGAACACTCGATGGTTAACTCGGTCGCTAAGTGTTTACGGTGGGAAATAAATACAAATTGTAAGGATTAAATTGTCGCTGACCTAAAATATTTAAAGAAGTAAGTCAACAATACTAGGGTGATGATTCTCCGTAATACCTGTATATTTTACTGACCGTCCGAGGTTTGTAGGTATGGTGTTTCAGCGGCCGCAAGGTATGGTGGTGTCTCTGTGGTAGCAAGGTATGGTGTTTCAGCGGCCGCAAGGTATGGTGGTGTCTCTGTGGTAGCAAGGTATGGTGTCCCAGCGGCCGCAGGTATGGTGTTTCAGCGGCCGCAGGTATGGTGTTTCAGCGGCCGCAGGTATGATGTCTCGGCTGCCGCAGGTATGGTGTCTCGGCGGCCGCAGGTGGCGAGTGACCAGGGTGAGGCACTACCAGTAACTTGCCTTGAGGTTCAACTCCCCGCAAGTTCTCTCAAAACTTAGATTTATGTGCAAATGTATGAAATGCATGATGTAATCTTGTGTGACCCCAACACAAGTTGCACTCTGTATGATAAATGTATTAAGCAGTTTTAAGAAGCTTGATGAAGTATTCAACTTACTTACGTTTCTGCTTGTCCTGGGAAGACTTCCATCCACTATGAAGTATTTCCGCTGCATCCACTCACTGGCTCTAACTTTCCATAATGTTTGTGATAATTCGATGTTTGATTAAGTTTAAGAAGAGACAAATAACTTTCGTAACTTCGCGCCCGGCGAAGTTGAAGTGAATAATAAAAGTAATTTCACTACTAGCAAACCACTACCTCTAACTTTTCATAATACTTATAAACACTATGTTCATATGTCGATATTATTATAAATAAATAAGTTTAGGAGAAATATAAAGTTGTCTAGTTGGGTCGTCACTGGTCTTAGGGTCGTGGGCGGACACCGACGACGGACCACGACTCTACCGCCTGTCGGGGTAACGACTGACGCAGTCCTGGCCCGCTAGCTCCCCGGCCTCTTGTTGGTAGATACCTCGCGCACACTCCTCTCTCTCACTGCCTGCCTTTTGTAACACGTGTTGCTGCTGCCTGTCTATGGTTAACACATGTTGCTACTGCCTGTCTGTCTGTGGCCAACACGTGTTGCTGCTGCCTGTCTGTCTGTGGTTAACACGTATTGTTGCTGCTGCCTGTCTGTGGTTAACACATGTTGCTACTGAATGTTCAGTTGTCTGTGGTTAACACATGTTGCGGTTACTGCCTGTCTGTCTGTGGTTAACACGTGTTGTTGCTGCCTGTCCAGAAGCCATTACGTTGCTACTTCGCCCGTCTGTCTGTGGTTAACATTACGTTGCTACCGGTCTGTGGTTAACACGTATTGCTGCCTGTCTGTCTGTGGTCACACGCGTTGCTGCTGCCTGGTCTGTCTGTGGTTAACACGTTGTTGCTGCCTGGTCAGGTTAACTACTACGTTGCTACTGTCTGTCTGTGGTTAAACACGCGCTGCTGCTGCCTGTCTGTCTGTGGTTAACACGTGCTGTTATGCCTGTCTGTCTGTGTTAACACGTTGCTGCTGCCTGTCTGTCTGTGGTCAACACGTGTTGCTGCCTGTCTGTCTGTGGTTAACACGTTGCTGCTGCCTGTCTGTCTGTGGTCAACACGTGCTGCTGCTGCCTGCCTTTGTCTGTCTGTGGTTAACACGTGTTAAGCTGCTGCCTGTCTGTCTGTGGTTAACATAAGGTTGCCTGTCTGTCTGTGGAGCCACCACGTATTGCTGCTGCCTGTCTGTCTATGGTTAACACGGTGCTGCTGCCTGTCTGTCTGTGGTTAACACGTTGCTGCCCGTCTGTCTGGTGGTTAACACTGCGTTGCTGCTGCCCGTCTGCTTGTGGTTCAACACCGTGCTGCTGCTGCCTGTCTGTCTGCGTGGTTAACATGTGTTGCTGCTGCTGCCTGTCTACAGGTTAACACGTGTTGCTGCTGCCTGTCTGTCTGTGGTTAACACGTGTTGTTGCTGTCGTCTGTGGTTAACACTGTGTTACTGCTGCTTTGTCTGTCTGGTGGTCGACACTGTGCTGCTGTTGCTATCTGTCTACGGTGGTCGATTAATGTGTTGGCTGCTGCCTGTTTGCGGTCGTGACGTTGGTGCTACCTGTCTCTGTGGCTGGCGCCACGTTGCTGCTGCCTGTCTTCTGGTTGACACGTGTTGCTGTTGCCTGTCTTCTGGCTGATTATCGCGGTTGCTGCCCGCATGTCTGTCTGGTGGTCGAAGGTCGTGTTGCTGCTACCTGTCTGTGGTTGACAAGTGTTGTTGCTGCCTTTTAGGTTGATACGTGTTGCTGCCTGCCTGTCTGTGGTTGGACACGTGTTGCTGCTGCCTGTCTGTGGTTGATGCGTGTTGCTGCTGCCTGTCTGTGGTTGACACGTGTTGCTGTGGCCTGTCTGTGGTTGACAAGTGTTGCTGCTACCCGTCTGTGGTTGGCTGACAAGTGTTGCTGCTGCCTTTTGTATTGATGCTGCTGCCTGCCTGTCTGTGGTTGATGACATGTAGCTGTCTGGTTGACACGTGTTGTTGCTGCCTTTTGTGGTTGATACGTTGTTGCTGTCTTTTTAGGTTGACACGTGTTGCTGCTGCCTGCCTGGTGGCTGGGATTACGTGTTGCTGCCAAGGCCTGTCTGTGGCTGACACGTGCTGCCCGTCTGTGGCTGGACACGTGCTGCTGCGGCCTGTCTCAGGTTGGGACAAGTGTTGCTACCTGTCTGTGGCTGACAAGTGCTGCTGCCTTGATACGTGCTGCTGCCTGCCTGTCTGTGGCTGGACATGTGTAGCTGCTGCCTGTCTGTGGCTGGGATTACGTGTTGCTGCCTGCTCTGTCTGTGGCTGGACACGCAAGCTGTTGCTGCCTGTCTGTGGCTGAATATTGCTGTTGTTGCCTGTCTGTGGCTGGACATGTGTTGCTGCTGCCTGTCTGTGGTTGACACGTGTTGCTGCTGCCTGTCTGTGGTTGATACGTGTTGTTGCTGCCTGTCTATGGTTGGCTACGTAAGCGTTGCCCGTGGTTGACACGTGTTGCTGCTGACTGTCTGTGGTTGATACGTGTTGCTGCCTGTCTGGCTAGGATACGTGTTGTTGCTGGCTGTCTGGTGGTTGATACGTGTTGCTGCTGTCGTCTGTATTGACACGTGCTTTGCTGTTTGGTTCAGGTTGACACGTGTTGCTGCTGCCTGTTCAGTTGGACATGTGTTGTTGCTGCTGGTCTGTGGTTGACACGTGTTGCTGTTGCCTGTCTGTGGTTGGACACGTGTTGCTGCTGCCTGTCTATGGTTGATACGTGTTGCTGCTGCCTGTCTGTGGTTGATACGTGTTGTTGCTGTTTGCCTTTTATGTTGACACTGCAAGCGTTGCTGCCTGTTCGTGGTTGATGCGTGTTGCTGCTGCTCGTCTGTGGCTGGATAAGTGTTATTGGTGGCCTGCTGGTTCACAGGTTGGATAAGCACGTTGCTACCTGTCTGTAGATGGGCGTTGTTGTTGATATACGTGTTGCTTTCCGCTCTGTCTAGGCTGACATGTAGGCTGCTGCCTGTCTGTGGTTGCTGCTGCTGCCTTTTGTGAAGTTGATACGTGTTGTTGCGGTTTTGTGGCTGATTAATAATGCGTTGCTGCTGCCTGCCTGTGGCTGACACGTGTTGCTGCTGCCTGTCTGTGGTTGACACGTGTTGCTGCTACCTGTCTGTGGTGGTTGACACGTGTTGCTTGCGGCCTGTCTGTGGTTGACAAGGTTGCTGCTACCCGTCTGTGGTTGGGACAAGTGCGTTGCTGCTGCCTTTTGTGGCTGATACGCGTTGCTGCTCGCCTGTCTGTGGCTGGACATGTAGCTGCTGCCTGGTTCTGTGGTTGACACGTGCTGCTGCCTGCCTGCCTGTGGTTGGATTAATGTGTTGCTGCTGGCTCGTCTGTGGTTGGCCACGTAAAGCGTTGCTGCTTGCCTGTCTGGTGGCTGGGATTATGTGTTGCTGCTGCCTGTCTGTGGTTGATACGTTGCTGCTGCCCGTCTGGTGGCTGGATACGTGTTGCTGCCGTCTGGTCTGTGGCCGGGATTACGTGTTGCTGCTGCTCGTCTGTTGTGGCTGACATGTGTTGTTGCTGCCTGTCTGTGGCTGGATACGCGTTGCTGCTGCCTGTCTGTGGCTGGGATACGTGTTGCTGCTGCCTGTCTATGGCGCTGGACACGCAGTTGCTGCTGCCTGTCTGTGGCTGACACGTGTTGCTGCTGGACTGTCTGGTTGATACGTGTTGCTGCTGCCTGTCTGTTGTGGTTGATACGCGTGTTGTTGCTGCCTTGTCTGTGGTTGATACGTGTTGCTGCTCATCCAGGTTGACACGTGTTGCTGTTGGCGTCTGTGGTTGACACGTGCTGCTGCCTGTTCAGGGTTGACACGTGTTGCTGCTGCCTGTCTGTGGTTGATTATGCTGTTGCTGCTGTCTGTGGCTGGACACGCTGTTGCTGCCTGTCTGTGGTTGGCACGTGTTGCTGCTGCCTGGTCTGTGGTTGGACACGCGTGTTGCTGCTGCCCGTCTGTGGTTGACACGTGTTAGTTGCTGTCGTCTGTGGTTGACACGTGCGCTGTTGCTGCCTGTCTATGGTTGGACACGGTTGCTGCTGGGTTCGTCTGTTGATACGTTGTTGCTGCCTGTCTGTGGTTGATACTGTTGTTGTTGCCTGCTCTTTGTGGTTGACACGTGCTGCCTGTCTGTGGTTGATGCGTGCTGCTGCTGCCTGTCTGTGGTTGACAAGCGTTGCTGCGGGCCTGTCTGTGGTTGACACGTTGCTGCTGTCGGTCGCGTGGTTGATACGTGTTGCTGCTGCCTGGTTCAGTGGTTGATACGTGTTGCTGCTGCCTGTCTGTGGTTGACACGTTGTTGCTGCCTTTTGTGGTTGATACGTGTTGGCTGCGTTGCCTGTCTATGGTTGACACGTGCTGTTGCTGCCTGCTTCCGTGTTGATAGGCGTTTACAGTGGCCTGTCTGTGGTTGACACCGTTGTTGCTGCCTGTCTGTGGTGGTTATTGCCACGTGTTGCTGCTGCCTGTCTGTGGTTGATACGTGTTGCTGCTGCCTGTCTGTGGCTGGACACGTGTTGCTGCTGCCTTTGTGGTTGATACGTGTTGCTGCTGCCTGGTTCGCAGTGGCTGGACACGTGTTGCTGCTGCTGCCTGTCTGTGGTTGATACGTGCTGCTGCTGCCTGTCTGTGGTTGGATACGTGTTGCTGTTGCCCGCCTTTTGTGGTTGCATACACGTGTGTTGTTGCTGCCTGTCTGTGGTTGATGCGTGTTGCTGCTGCCCGTCTGTGGTTGACAAGTGTTTGGTATCTGGTCTGTGGTTGACAAGTGTTGCTGCTGGTCTGTGTGGTTGGCCGCGTTTGCTGCTGCCTTTTGTGGTTGATACGTGTTGCTCGCCTGTCTGTGGTTGACATGTAGCTGCTGCCTGGTCTGTGGTTGATTACGTGTTGCTGCCCTGCCTGTCTGTGGTTGACACGTGTTGCTGTTGCCTGTCTGTGGCTGACACGCCGTGTTGTTGCTGCCTGTCTGTATTGATATGTGTTGTTGCTGCCTGGTTCTAGTTGACAGCCGCGTTGCTGCTGCCTGTCTGTGGTTGATACGTGTTGTTGCTGCTCGTCTATGGCTGGACACGGTTGTTGCTGCCTGTCTGTGGCTGACACGTGTTGCTGCTGACTGTCTGTGGTTGATACGTGTTGCTGCTGCTGCCTGTCTGTGGTTGATACGTTGCTGCTGCTGCCTGGTCTGTTGTTGATAATGCGTTGTTGCTGCTTGTCTGTTGTTGCTGCTCATGTCCAGGCTGACGTGCTGCTGCCCGTCTGTGGCTGGGATATGTGTTGCTGCTGCCTGTCCAGGTTGACACGTGCTGCTGCCTGTCTCAGAAGCTGGGATTACCGTGTTGCTGCCCGTCTATGGCTGATACGTTGCTGCTGCCTGTCTGTGGCTGGACACGTGCTGCTGCTGCCTGCCTTGTTCGACACTGTTGTTGCTGCTGCCTTTGTGGCTGATACGTGCTGTTGCTGCCCGTCTGTGGTTGATACGTTGTTGCTGCCTGTTCAGGTTGATATGTGTTGCTGCTGCCTGCCTTTTGTGGTTGACACGTTGTTGCTGCTGCTGCCTTTGTGGTTGATACGTGTTGCTAAGCGGCCTGTCTGGACACGCTGTTGCTGCCTCGTCTGTGTTGACACGGTTGTTGCGGTCCTCCTGTGGCTGGACACGTGTTGTTGCTGCCTGTCTGTGGTTATTGACACGTGCTGTTGCTGGCTCTGTTCAGGGCCGACACACGTGTTGCTGCTGCTCATTTTTTCAGTGGTTGACACGTGTTGTTGTTGCTGCTTTGTGGCTGATACGTGTTGCTGCTGCCCGTCTGTGGTTGATATGTAAGCGTGTTGCCTGTCTGTTGTGGTTGATACGTGTTGCTGCTGCCTGTCTGTGGTTGATACGTGTTGCTGCTGCTGCCTGTCTGTGGTTGGATGTAAGCGTTGCTGCCTTTGTGGTTGATACGTGTTGTTGTTGCCTTTGTGGTTGACACGTGTTGCTGCTGCCCGGTTGACACGTGTGTTGCTGCTGCCCGTCTGTGGTTGACGTTGTTGCCGTCTTTTGTGGTTGATCCGTGTTGCTGCTGCCTTGTGGTTGATGTGTTGCTGTTGCCTTTGTGGCTGACACGTTGCTGCTCACCAGGTTGCTGCTGCCTGGTCTGTGGCTGACAAGCGTTGCTGTCTTTGTGGTTGATACGTTGCTGCCTTTTTGCTGATGCCGCTCTGTCTGTGGTTGATACGTGTTGCTGCCTGTCTGTGGCTGGATAAGTATTATTGCTGCCTGGTTCAGGTTGACACGTTGGTTAGTTAGTTTGTCTGTGGTCGACACGTTGCTGCTGGGGCTCTTTCGTCTTCTGTGGTTGATACGTGTTGCTGTTGCCTGTCTGTGGTCGACACTGCGTTGCTGCTGCCTGTCTTCTGTGGCTGATACGTGTTGCTGTTGCCCGTCTGTGGCTAGTGTTGCTGCTGCCTGCCTGTTGTGTTACATATTGTCTCTGCTCATGGTTGACATATGCTGTTGATCGTGTGCGTGAATGACAGACGTAACTAATAATAACAAAAGTTTTGTCAGGTCCCATCATGTTGATCTGTTGCGGGGTTCACTTCTAACACCCTGACAGTGGTGATGGAACTCTGAGATCAGTCTATATACTTCAGACTCTTTAATGCGTGTACAGTATATAGAAACAACAGATGTAAACTTAGAAACATTAGGCAACATTAACCACTCATATTTACTGATATATTTATGTAATATCTTGGTCTAGGGTTTGGCAGGTTCATATTACAGGTTCAAAGTGGCCACGATGCTCATGTGTGTGTGTGGGGTGGTGTTATCTATGGAACTCGCCAACAATGTCATACTAATTTGGAACACTTGAATCTGACGTAAAATATACAACTTAATTTTTACACGTGTTCAGAGGTACAAACTTGGCATTTGTTTTTAAGACCTCCACACACACACAAACACCCTCTCGGCTCTCTCTGAAAATCACCACGACCTCATCTGCAAATTTGGTGAAAAGCTTCTGCACCATCCTCGACACCGGCTCCTACTACCACCCGAGATCCCTCGTCCGAGAATTGCTGTTCGACACCACAACTGCATCCAACCCATACGAGTACGTACTGATCGCTATAAGAACAGCCCAGTCCCAACCATTGTAAAAATTATCAATAACTTGTAATCAACCAGTGTATTCACTCCCAGTCAATCTTACCGTTTTGCACTGTCACTATGTTGAAATGGCTTTTAGTTTGAGCTTCTCCCCACCTAGTTATTATATATATCATATTTATATCACTTATGTTACTTGTACATTATTGGTCAATCAAGTAACCCATTCCCCAATTATGCAACTGTATATTTTCAGGCTTCCGGCTGTCATGCTCAATAAACCGTTAATTGTTATTAATATTATTATTATTATTATTACACACACACACACACACACACACACACACACGACATTATGCTCTGTCTGTCTTCTCTGTAAATAACACCATAAGATAAGTGACCCGACTATCAGTGACTGAATGACCAGGCTTATTTCACTCAAGCAGTAAGTCTCGGCAACAAAACTGTTTGTGCTGTCTACGGTGGAAACAGTTCTTAAGTAATCTGTGTGTGTGTGCTGTCCCCGCCATATACTGTAGAGTCCCTGAATTAGCCAACCCTCCTACCAGCTGTCTCCTTCACGAACAAGAGAGAGTAAGGTATTCCTACAGCTGCCACTAAGCCGTATGTCCAGTAAAGGCCAGCTTGGGTCAGACTATCCTACATGGGGCTATACAACTGTAGGGCAGCAACAGTCTGCAGGCCGCCTAGCAGGACGCACACACTTGTAGTCTGTAAAAGAAGAAAATGTGTTGGTTATTAATGTCCGAAACTCACTCTCTCTCTCTCTCGGTAAAATAACAGGATGATGACGTTTGTAAACACAAATTATCCAACTACTGAAAAGCTTAGGATTTCGCATTTTTTTTTTGGTGCTGATTATGAAGTCGAAAGTGAAATGAAAATCACGTGTTTTTAGGAAAATGAGCAAAATTTATGATAATTGGAAAACCTATTAAATTCCTTTAGTTCATATTAGCGGCTCGTAACAATATGTTTAGTTTTGTGGTTTTGTTTGAAATATAAAAACCTCAATCTACATTTTTATCATAGTAGAATGACATTGTTTTCGATAGTAGTTTTCTGATTTCCACGTGATTACAGTTTCACTAATGAATGTGTAAATGACTATTGGTGAGATATTTAAACCCTTTAACTCTGCATAGGAGATATTATAATCTTCTGAGTTAAGAAACTATAACAGAACATTGAACTGCCTTATATTAAAGCCAAAATTGTCTTAATTCAGTAATTCCAAATTAAAAGTAAATGTTAATCGCGAATTTCAGATAAACTCTTGATCCTAGGCGACAGCGCGCGTGTGTTTTGTTTTGGTCTATGAAGAAATATAATGCACCATCTTGATATACTGTACGTGTTTTTGTTATACTTTTTTCAGTTATCACAATTTATTGATTTAATATAATCTTTGTGCTTTTTCATTTGGTAATCCTTAGCCTTGAGGAATATAATGTAATACACTTAGCGAGTAAAGATGTATCTCTCTTAGTTATTAATCGTTGATAATATTAGTGTATTAATGACCTAGAATACGCGCTTAATGACCTGAGTTATAAAGAGTTAAAGACCTTAGCCAGTACGGTTTAAATGAACCACTGAATCATTTCCTTGATTACATTTACTTGTTTCTTTGTAATTATTTATTTTTTTTTTACTCTGGCAAAGTTAGACGTCACAAATTTCCGTCTTCCCTGACCTGACGGGAAGTGTTTTTAACGTGGAGTGGTGTTTTAATAACGGTTTATACGTAACATTTAGTATCATCTGGACTAGTATACGTAACGTGGTGGTAATGACAACATATCATAATGTTACTTCGGTTATCACTTCGTTGTTTATTTATTATTTTTTACATTAATATTAGAATATAGACATTTTACAGTGGGGTTAATATACTATACATAAATTTGTCGAGAGGGAAGCAATACCACCTGGGTTGTATTAAGGTGGAACAAGAGTACAGAAGCTGTCAGTATCATGTCTTGTCGGTAAATATAATTGTAATGGTAATTTTTATCTGTGTACATGACAATTTATGATATAATGGTTTTGGTGGTACAATAAAAGCAGGAATATAAAGCAGGTATTATAAAAATAATAATACTTAGACAATAGATATTTTCTTGAAGATTTAAAGGAAGGGAGCGTAGTCTTTGCTCGGATGGGTGGGGGTAAGTTGTTCCACACCTTTACACCGTGATAATTTATGGAGGTCTGGGACTGAGAGGAGCACATGGGAGGTGTTCTTAGTAGCTCTGGATGTCGTAAGTTGTATCTCGGATTATTTCGGAACTGGTAATAATTATTGTCAATCAAGTGATTGACAGATTTGTCAAAAATAAGGCACAGCAGTAAGTGTTAATATCTTCGAATTTTAATATTTGCAAATTAGGAAATTGTTCGTTAGTGCAGTTTTTTCAAGAAGATCATTGTCCGCGCAACTCTCTTCTGTGCAGTGATCAGGGGTTGTGTTTGTTTAGAGCCAGAGCCCCCCCCCATAGTGTGTGGCAGTGTATCAGATGTTGGTAAACAAGGTCATAATATATTTCTTTCATTGCTGTGAGAGTGAGTGATTGTCGAGTGTGATACATGATACCGCACTGTTTATTGACTTAACTGTGAATGTCTTGTATGTGGTTTCTCCAGTTAAGTTTCTCATCAACAATAACCCCCAAGGAATTTAGTATTTTGTTCACGTTTGAGGACTGTATTACCAAGGTATAGGGGGTCCAAATCTGAGGCTAATTTTTCCTTCTGTTTAAGATTGTGTAGTGGGTTTTTTCGAGTTTAAAAGTCACTTTAAAAAGCTGGTTTTCCGGTATCTTCATGGTGTAGATTAATATAACTTTTTTTCTTTTATATTTTGTATTTCTTTCTATTCTTATTTTTTCGCCCTTTAGGCCCCGTTGTGGGTCGTTCGATCTGTGCCTTGGTGGGCTAATTCCCGTAACAAATATATATATATTACCCTGGTCCTTACTTAAGTCAATTCAATGTTGATAGTTCTCATCAAGGAATGGAGATCCGAGTTGCTGGCATAGAGATTACTATCGTCTGCAAAGTTGTATTTGACGAGTATGCTGGAGTGGACTATATCTATATCGTTATGTACAACAAAAACAGTACAGAACCGAGAATGGAACCTTCAGGTACGCCATACAAAATTGGTGAGGAGTCAGATTGATGATTATTATAGCAGACATACTGCTTCCTATTAGACAGATATGAGGTAAACCATTGTGGGATATGCCCCTAACACCGTAATGTTCAAATTTGCCAGGTGGATGATATGGTCGACAGCATCAAAGGCTTTACAGAGGCAAATGAATATACCGACTGTGAACTGACTGTCATCAAATGAGTTTAAAAAGTCATTAGTAAAGGATAGCAGAGCACTCAGTTGACCTTCTCGCTCCTAATGCAAACAGAGTCTGTAATACATGTAATGTTATTGGCAATGCAGCAGGAATTTAGTCGACTACATGCTAGCTTCTCCAGTATCTTACTGACGGCTGGGAGGACTGATATGGGGCGGTAATTCTTGAAGAGACCTCTGTCCCCAGATTTTTTATATGATGGGTGAACTTTAGCAATTATCAGTTTATCCGGAAAGACACCATGAGCTACTTTCTTAATGATGCTCATTGGTGTATTGTCTTCGCCTGCTGCTGCATCTTTGGACATTTTTATGGTGGTCAATAATTCATCTGCCGTGACAGGTGATAAGAACAGGTCATTTTGTTGTCTGTTTTGCAGGTAGGCTCTAAATTCCTCATGGTGATCAGGGATGATCTCTACAAGATTTTTGCCAACATTGATTAAATCATCATTGAAGTGGTTGGTAATGAGGGAGAGTTCCGTTACAACTATCAATTATAATAAAAGCAATAACCTGATACAAACACTACTTTTAAATCACCACTAACCTGTGATAGACACTGTTTAGGACCAGCACTGACCTGTGACCTGATGACAGTAGAGAAGTACTCAGGAGTCAAAATCCAAGGGATGGGCCCAGCGCCCACACTCTGGCCGAAGGCGATCACCAGAACACACATCAGCGGCACCCACGACCAAGACGCTGACCTGGAGACATGGATCATCATGAGCCACATATTGAAGAACTTTCCCAATTCATGCCCTTCAAGCTACACCATGAAACATACTAAAGAACGTGGACAACTCACCCAGCATCACTCTGGTATATCATAGTTGAGTTGACTTCTAGAGGTGTTCCCAGAGCCACCTCCATCCTGGCAGGCGACCCTCCCGAGTCAGTCAGGAACACGTAGGTGCCAAAGCAGGAGTTACCAATCGTGAGTAACAACAATGAGAGCACCAAGCAGCGGCATCGTCCTATACGGTCCAACAGATACATTATGGTCACGTTGCCTGCTATCAATAGCAAGTTGAACATATTGTGCTGACAGTTTCATCGAACCCCAGGCCAGCAGTAACCAGTATTCTCACTGTGTTCATCTTCATGACCTGAACACCACTGAAGGTGCACATCATGGAGAGACCAAACATCACCAGGATATTCTTTATGACGTCCCGCTTGATCAGAGCTCCCGATCCCGATGTTCCATCTTCTCGCTGGTTCATCATCTTCAGAATTCTTAACTCCTCCTTAATATCCGCGTTGGAACCTCTGAGGCGGCGGAGGATGACGGTGGCTTCAGCTTCTCTGTTCTTTACGGCCAAGTAAGTGGGACTCTCAGCAAGAAACACAGCTACGAGAAAGCAGTGTAGTAGTGCGACGGCAAAACTGACGAACACAACATAGTACCAACTCAACTTGATGCCCAAACCAACGATTGCGACACTACCCATATTCATCACGACGTTGTACATGACCGATGCTGTGCCCCGGATGTTTGTGTCCACTATCTCTGATGCATATGTCTTCACTACTACTCCCAACATACCGAATGTGATGCCTTCTAAGAAGCTGAAATACGAAACTATGAAAAGGAGTTTGCTTAGAACCTTAAAATTATTAATTTATGTATGATTATAGAAACAACGGTCATTCGCAGTGAGATAATGTGCTGCAGTATTAGTACAGTGCAGTATTATGACCACATCCCTGATGCTGACCTAAAAGATAAACTCGTTTACTGATATCAAGACAAAATTTGGAGTCACAATTGTAATGATTGATTGTCAGACCAAAGCTTACAGCCCAGAATTATGTCACATATAACAGCAAGTACACTACAGACCTCGTGGCACCACCACATTCCGGGTTGACACACCTCAGGTCGACCCTAGGGACTTGACCTCGCCCGCTAATGACGTGAGTTAGCCGGGTGACCTACAACCGCACCTAACCAAGACACCTGGGCAGGACCACACCTGCACACAGCTATCCAGATCAAACCAGTTTAGTGATAATTGGTTAGAGGTCAGAGCCGGCTGGGCCGACCCCATATAAAGGCCCTACAGTCCCGTCCACGGGCTTATTCATTCTTATTCTGGTCATACTGATTCTCATTCTGGTTGCTGTCATCTCTTTCTCGTTCGGGTCGTCACTCGGTTCACTAAGCAGAGTCACGCATGTCCCCTCCCCAGGTCGGGAGGGAGACTTCCTGACCAGACCACGGCAGCCCAGCCAGCACTCACTGGGCCTACGTCAGGGTACACGTGAGTCTTGTCAGAACGATTCCTGGGGTGAGTTACTTTCTGTGGGAAGTGTATTCATTCAGGTGTGTCCGAGAGTCAGTGTCGAGTAACGTAAAACATAATGTGTTAGTACCCCGATATAATAGTGATAGTAATGTGTCCATGTCATTGAGTGAATTAATAAATAGTTGTATCGAAGAGGTGTTTAACAAGTTGTCCCTTTAAGAAGTAATATATGTGTATTGACATACGAGATAAGATAAGCGTATTGACGCTGAGTAAATAACATCCCGGCCACGCTACCAAGTTTCCTATCTTTACATTCCTACTCTCTATGCTTCCTACTTATATGTAATTCTCTTCTCTGTGAGTCTGTCTCATTACAGTGGTGGTAGCGGTTTGTCTCATTACAGTGGTGGCAGCGAACTATACGTTAACCCACGCCCTCCTCTCCTCATTATTGTAGGTTATGTATCTATGCTACTGTGCCAAGTAGCAACCTTGTATATAAGCTACTGTGCCGAGTAGCACCTATGTACTGTATATAATTACGTGGCAACACTGCACGTGTTATGTGGCAACATTGCCCCGAGGCTGCCATATGGCAAGGTAGTCTCAGTTTGACTCTGTGAGCCGTGCATGGCACACGCTAGTCACCAATTGTATTTCTCCTATCCAAATAAATGGACTTCAGTGTTACCTGGTGTTTCCCTACCCATCACTGCATTCTTCAGGGAACACTTGGAACCTTCATGGCGCAGTGAGTAGGATCTGTGGACTTACAAGTGTCTGAACAATGGACAGTTAGCTGGCGATGTGCACGTGACTCTTAGTGTGTGCTGTGTTGTGTTTCGCTGCGACGTGCAGCGTTGCTCCATCACAGGGCGTTTTAGTGACGGTGGCAGTGTTAGTGTCAGTGTATCTAGAGCTGAGAGTTGAGCATTGGCCTCTTTTTTCGTGGTACCCACGGAGCACGCAGGCGTACACCCTTCTCGTGTGACATCCGGGGAGACACTGACGGTCTTGCCTCCACAAGCCACCACGCTCCGCTCTCTGAACACACACACACACACACACGCACGCACGCACGCACGCACTCACTCACGGACAGAACAGTGAACTCTATGCGTTATTTCTGCGCTTTTTATGTCATATATATGTGGTTCGAGCTGATGAGGACACCACTTTATATACTAAACAGCGCAGTTCAAGCATACTAAGATGGGCGGTAAGAAGGGACAACGTCAACATGGGAGACACGACTCCCGACCACCTTCTCCTCTACCGGGCACAGATGGAGCTTCTGTGCCCACCGCCCCTCATCCTTCACCTACAGCGACGGACATTGCCACAATTCTGAGGTGGATGGACGACAGGGACGAGAGACGCGGAGAGATGGAACTTCAGAGGGAGGAGACACGAAGAGAGGAGGAAAAGTCGCGTTTTGATGCACTATTGGCAACCCTGGCGCTAACCCACCCTCCCTCACTCGCAGGTATCACGCACCAAGGCGCCAGTACCCTCCCTCCTCCACTACACCAGCGTCCTCCAGGTACTCCTGCTACTCCAACAGCTCCCAAGGCATCTGTTCAACCCCCACCCGCCCTCTCACCAGACGTCACGTTTCAGCTTTTTCGTGAGTGGAGGCGGCGGTGGACAGATTACTCCACGATGATGGACCTTGACAACATGCCTCCAAACAAACAGCTCATCCAACTGCGAATGTGTTTGTCGCCGGAGACCCAGAGAGTTTTGGAGCACACGTTGCAAGTGCCTCCCGATTCTACCTCTTCAGTGACGGATGTGCTCGACCTTTTGCAGGAGCACGTTAAGGGTCGGAATAACGAGGCTTTGCGTCGCCGCGCCTTCACCAGCTGCAAGCAGGCGGAGAATGAATCCTTTGATGACTTTTTTGTACTTTTGAAGAGTTTGTCGGAGGAGATCGGCGTCTACAAGGCGCACAGACGGGAATGTGAGGAAGCCTGGATCAAGTACGGGATCTTGACAGGTGTCAGGCAAGAAGAGTTGTGCAGCGACTCATTCCCCTGGACGCTTCCTCCACACTCCAGGTGGTAGTGACTGAATGTCGGTCATACAAGGCCACCAAGTCCGCCACCTCTGCCTTACGGGCCCCACCTGTTGTGAGAGCTATCTCACAATACAAGAAGGGTAAGAAAGCGGCCAACAACGTGAAGGCTGCCGCACGTTCTTCCACGCCTCCGCCTAGTGCTTCCTGTGGCAGCTGTGGAAAGCAGCATGGCCCCAAGACATGCCCGGCCGCCGACGCACTGTGTCGTGGATGTGACCGTCAGGGCCACTGGTCTAACACAGACAGGTGCCCTGCACGAGGCCACAAGTGTCAGGCCTGCGGTTGCTATGGACACTACGAAAAGTGCTGCTGCCAACCCAAGCCCAAAAGCCCGAGATGAGGAGGAATGCAGCGCACTTCCCTCTGGGTGGTTCGCACGCAGCCCCCTTCAGATGGCCCACACAGCCCCAAGCAGCAGCTGAGTCACATCAGGAGGGTGGAATTGACCACACGCCCCAGGGCTACCCCTTCCCCTACCATCCGCGTCGCCGTCACACACGGTGATGTGTCGTGTCACATCGAGGTGATACCGGACACCGGCGCTGATACTACGGTGATAGGCCTGAAGCACCTCCAGAAACTGGGACTCACCAAACGCAGCCTGGGACCACCGCTGCAGCTGCATTACTACAATGCAGATGGTTCCCAGATGCCGTACGCTGTGGGCTCCTTTCAAGCGGAGATCACTTACGGCGACAGGTCGTGTCACGGATGGATCGACGTGCAGCCTACTCTCGCTACACCCTTGTTGTCGTGGGAGCACTGCAAGGAGTTAGGCGTGGTGCCCAGAGACTTTCCTGAGCAGATCCCAGCTGCTCGGTACACCGCCAGCAGAGTGCGTGAATCAACGAGCGACGCACCTGTCGCTGCCGCACAGAGCTGCCCAGAACCCGCGTCCACTCCCGCACCGCCTCCACCCAAGTCACGGCTGTTTCCTCTTCACAGCGAGACGTCTCCTTCAGCCGCAAGGGCCTACTTCCTGAAGGAGTACTCGGATGTGCTGGTGACAAAGGAGGCCCTACGGACCGCGCCACTGAAGGCTATGGCGGGTCCGCCTATGAGGATACACCTTCGGTAAGATGCACAGCCGTTTGCCATACACACTCACTGGTTGATCCCTCTCGCCTTCAGGGATTCAGTCAAGAAGGAACTGGATTCCATGGTGGCCCAGGGAGTCATCGTACCCGTTGGTGATGACCCGTCCCCTTGGTGCCATCCTCTAGTCGCTGTGGCTAAGACTAATGGTGGAGTGCGGATTACTACCGACTTGTCTAAGCTTAACAGCCAGGTGTCCCGTCCCGCCCACCCTTCACCCACACCTTTTGCAGCTATACGGAGTGTGGACCCGAAGGTACGGCACTTCTCGACAATGGACGCCCTCTGTGGTTACTGGCAGATCCCACTGAAGAAGAAGGATCAGCCACTGACCACTTCCATCACGCCTTATGGACGCTTCCGCTACTGCCGTGGCCCTATGGGATTCGCTGCTAAGGGGGACGCCTTATGTCTCCGTGGTGACATGGCACTTCAAGGCGTGACCACTTGCGTGAAGGTAGTGGATGACGTCCTCCTCTATGATGAGGACTACCTGACGCATCTTCACCGCATTGACGAGGTACTGACCAGGTGTAGGACGCACGGCATCACTCTGAATGCCGAGAAGTTCGTCTTGGCCGCACCTGCTGTGTCTTTCTGCGGCTACCGACTCTCAAGGGATGGCATTGCTGCGGACCCGGAGAAAGTTCGCGCCATAGCGGACTTTGCAAAACCTGCCAACCTTACGGATCTCAGGTCTTTCATGGGCCTGGTGAACCAGCTGGCAGAATTTTCTCCTGACGTCTCCACCGCTGCCGGGCCTCTCCGCCCCCTGATGAGCCCCAAGAGGACTTTCACGGGGACCCCTGACCACGACCTCGCCTTTCATAAGGTGTAGGAGGCCCTGTCAAGTCCACCTATCCTCGCTACTTTTGACCCAGCGCTCCTCACCGTCCTCCAGACAGACGCCTCGCGCCTGTACGGGGTTGGTTACGCCCTTCTCTAGGATCACTGTGGAGGAAAGTACCGGCTCGTACAGTGTGGCTCTCGCTTCCTCACCGATGCTGAGCCTCGCTACGCTACCATCGAGCTGGAGCTGCTGGCAGTGGTATGGGCCTTATCGAAGTTCAAAATTTACTTGATTGGCCTACAGCACTTCGACCTCATCACAGACCACAGGCCCTTGGTCCCCATTCTTTATCATTATTCGCTGGACTCCATCGAGAATCCCCGCCTCCAGCGCCTGAAGGAGAATATTTTGGCCTTCGTCTTCACCGCGGCTTGGCGCGCAGGTAAGGAGTTGTGCATCCCGGATGCCCTCTCCCACTCCCCAGTCAGCCGCCCGACACCTGAAGATGAGATGCTCAGCACCGAGGCCGGTTTCTCCGTCAGCAACATCGTCACTTTGCAGGCCGTACAGTCCCTCGCCAGCACCCAGACCGCAGTGTCGCCACCCGACACCGATCTGGCCCTTGAGGAACTACGGACCGCGGCACGCGACGACCCCTCCTACACTCAACTCTTGGAGAGTGTGAGGACTGGGTTCACTCACGACCGTTTTGACCCCCATAACGCCCTACGCCCGTATTGGAAGATACGCGAGGAACTCTATGCAGATGGGGACCTCGTCCTGTACGGTGCCCGTGTGGTCATCCCTGCAGCTCTCCGTCGTCGCGTTCTGACCCGCTTACACGACAGCCATCGTGGAGCAGAGGCCGCCAAGCGCCGCGCAAGGCAGGCTGTGTACTGGCCCGGCATTGACGCGGATATCGTCAATACGGTCCGTGCCGGTGAGCCGTGCCAGATCATGCAGCCTAGTCAACAGCAGGAGCCCCTCTTGTGCGACAACGAACCCACCAGGCCCTTCGAGTCCGTGTCGGCTGATTTCTTCAGCACAGCTGGGAAACATTTCCTAGTTGTCGCCGACCGACTCTCTGGCTGGCCTGTGGTGGTAATCTGTGACTCGGACACGACGTCCGCGGCCACCATTCGCCACTTCCGGCACCTCTTTCGTGACCTGGGCGTCCCCGTACGTCTGCGGATGGAAGGTGGGCCACAGTTCACCAGCCGGGACTTCACAGGATTCCTGGAGCGTTGGGGAGTCCGCCACATCGTGTCAACACCCCACTACCCACAGTCAAACGGCCATGCTGAGGCTGCGGTCAAGACAGTCAAGCACCTCATCCTCAAGGTGGCCCCTTCAGGCATCATAGACTGTGAGGCGTTTGACAAAGGACTCCTGGAGTTACGTAATACTCCCACCCACACAGGACGCTCCCCTGCCCAGATCCTGTATGGTCACCCTCTCCGCTCTTGCGTTCCTGAAAACGCCAAGGCCTTTGCGAAGGAGTGGCAGACCAGAGCCGAGAGCTGCGACCGCCGCGCCGCTACACGTGCCCAGGACGCCAAGGCTCGGTATGACGACCGTGCCCACCCTCTTCAGCCACTGGAGATTGGTGCCCTTGTCCGCGTCCAGGACCCGACGACGACACGTTGGGACAAGGTGGGCATAGTGATGGGCGTCGGCCGGTCTCGGGACTACAAGGTCAGGATGCCGAGCGGCCGTGTCTGGTGGAGGAACCTCAGCTTCCTCCGGCCAGTCCCACCCCCTGCTGCTGGCCCCCTGACCGAGGACGAGTCCCCTACACATCACGAGGATCCGCCCCACAGTGCACCTCGACGCTCGGAGCGACTTAGGACTAAGAAGTCCGCTCAAGACAAAGACTATGAGCGTGAGGGGGGAAGGGAGATGTAGGTTTTGTATATAAGCTACTGTGCCGAGTAGCATTTATATATGTAATTACGTGGCAACACTGCACGTGTTATGTGGCAACATTGCCCTGAGGCTCCCATATGGCAAGGCAGTTTCAGTCTGACTCTGTGGGCCGTGCATGGCACACGCAAGTCACCACTTGTATTTCTCCTATCCGTTAATAAATGGACTTCAGTGTTACCCGGTGTTTCCCTACCCATCACTGCCTTCTTCAGGGAACACTCGGAACCTTCAGGAACAAATATATGATGCACTTTTTGCAGTTTCCGGTTACCTGTGGTAGCACTAATTAGAGGTGAACTGGAAGCAATATTCATAAATGTTTATGGGTTAAGTTTTCAAACTCAAATCGTCTTTTCTCCATTTATTAAGAAAATAAACTATTGCACAATAACTGTGATATCACCGTAATTAACGGTATGAGCTGTGAGCGTTAATAATTATAATGGACGAAGCTTGGGTATATCCAGCTTCTTAGAGCACACGTCTCAGCGGCTCAGAGACGGGAGTTGAACTGGTGATAGCCTGGCTACTTAATTGATGACTCTGCAGTCAAGGTGTGAGGGCACAGTGGGAATATACTGTCACATGTCCACTTGATGACTACTCACGGCTCATAGGAAAGTTACCGTGGGTTATGTAATTATATAAACCTAATGTTTGTAACCCACATTTATATAAGTACTAGCAGAATCACCGCCCTCCGGGTGGCTCATCTGTTAGGCCACGGTAGGATGCCACCCTCCGGGAGGCTCCACATTGTCTCACTGTTCAGTCCCCAAAACTTCTTCTTCCATCAATAGTTCATTAACGGTGTATGTAAGTTCCACCATGTTTTTCATTACAACGGTACAGCAAAGTATATTTTTTTGGCATTAAACTGTTATTATTTTTTTTTCTAATCATCACTACATATAACACCACCCATCATCACTACATATAACATCATCCATCATCACTGCATATAACACCATCCATCATCACTACATATAACACCATCCATCATCACTATATATAACACCATCCATCATCACTACATTTAGCACCACCATCACTACCATCACTACTACCACCATCATCACTACCACCACTACTACCACCACAATCATCATTACCACCAGCATCATTACCACTACTATCAACCAGTCTCTACCACCACCACTATCACCACAAATATGCTGCTACCACCATCACCACCACTACCACTGTCACTACCACCGTCACCACCACCACTACATATAACACCATCCATCATCACTACATATAACACCATCCATCATCACTACATATAACACCATCCATCATCACTACATATAACACCATCCATCATCACTACATATAACACCACCCATCATCACTACATATAACACATCCATCATCACTACATATAACATCATCCATCATCACTACATATAACACCATCCATCATCACTACATATAACACCATCCATCATCACTACATATAACACCATCCATCATCACTACATATAACACCATCCATCATCACTACATATAACACCATCCATCATCACTACATATAACACCATCCATCATCACTACATATAACACCATCCATCATCACTACATATAACACCATCCATCATCACTACATATAACACCAACCATCATCACTACAGATCGGTAAAGTAGTTTCCGAGATTCTCGCTACTGTAATGGCCCCTGTCTCATCAACAGAAGTATTTTATAAATGGGTTCATTACATTTGATTTATATACTGATTCATCCCCTGTAACTTTCCACTGGCTATGAGTTGTCATGCTCTTACATTCAGGAATTGTATCAACAGCAGTTCCTTAATAAAAGGAAGAAACAGACAATTGGGTTTTGCTACTCTAACCCAATATAATATAAATGTACCAGCCTGGTTAACGTCGACAGAACCTATAATTAACCAGCCAGAACATTGGTGGCAGCTAGTGTGGTGACGAATACAACATTCTGATCTACATACCAAGGCGTCAGTGTTTTCCCTAAACAGGCAAACAAAAAACAGTGACGTGTCACATGAAATATCCGAGTGTATTGATATATCCCGGAGTGAGACGATTATAGTTGAGTGGTTCTCATTCTGTCTCCCATAGTGGTGTACAGAATTATTCCCAATAACGGATACTGAGTTATTGTTGACTTATTACCATACGGCTAGTTAGTGATACCCCTGTTTCGCGACAAGTGTTGGCGGTCAGGAAAGTGATTCATCAGCATTGCCACATTGTGCCTGCCGCTCACAGTGTTGCAAGCATACCCAAACACTTTCAGTGTTTACTAACAAGGGACCTTTCACAAGTGTCTGGATGACTGTTGTGGCTTCGTGATTTTTGATTGCGGCGACATCTTATCAGTGAGCAGAGGGCCTGATTCTTCTCCGTCAGCACTTGGACATACTGTGGAAGGTACTCCCCTGTCGTGAAGTGGATTCACCCGGCGTTCATCATTGCAGCGCGTCTGGTCGTTGCTGGGCGACGACACTCAAGAGCAGCGCCGCCGACTGACCTCGGGAGGGTGGCAAGACTCACCCACACACACACACCACACCCAACCTCCGCCTACAGCTGTCCGAGTGGCAGGAACCGAGGTACCCACCCAACCCCCACCTGAGACCATCTGTGGCAGACGGATCGCGTTTTCTATGCAGACGTCCAATTCCTGCATTAGGTATTTAATGGTTAATATACTTTATACACACATTTATATAGTCAACGGCATGTCATCACACTGATAGAGCATCGGGTAGGCTATGT
>NW_024736744.1:394430-418705 GCF_018991925.1 Homarus americanus
TACTTATTCCTGTGGCTGACTGTACATGGAAAAGGAGAAGAGAGAAAAAGAAAATAACAGGAATGCATTGAGAAGATAGAAAGGGAGAAGAGAAGGAGAAGAAGAGAGACTGAAGCATTATTATCCTAAAGAGGCGAGGAAAGGAGACGGGAAAGAGGGATAGTGAGAGGTGGAGGTATGAATGGAGGGATGGAAGGACAGAATAAGAATAGTATAGAAGGATAGTAGAGAAGGAGACTAGAGAAGGAAACAAAGGAAGGACAGCGATAAGTAAAGCAAAAATGAGAACAAGTATTTCGATGATAACATGTAGAAATTAGTCGGTTAAATGTAGGTAAAAAGAGTAAGAATAATGAGATAACACATTAAGAAGAAAGAGACACTTATTATAACAATGACGACCATGATTATAACAACCACGACCATGATTATAACAACCACGACCATGATTATAACAACCATGACCAACCACGACCATGATTATAACAACCATGACCAACCACGACCATGATTATAACAACCACGACCATGATTATAACAACCACGACCATGATTATAACAACCACGACCATGATTATAACAACCATGACCATGATTATAACAACCACGACCACAACCGACCATGGCTATAACAACCAAGACTATGATTATAACAACTACGACCATGATAACAACCACGACCATGATTATAACAACCACGACTATGATTATAACAACTACGACCATGATTATAACAACCACGACCATGATTATAACAACCACGACCATGATTAAACCAACCACGACTATGATTATATAGTGAGCTTTGTCAGATCAAACTAGCGCCAGTAGAAAAACATACACCTATGAGATTGTTATTTGTAAATGTGAGACTATGTTATCGCCCCAGGGATTATCTTTGATACCACACGTGATGTTGCTGTCTATATGTGACATCAGCCTCTGTGATGAAGCTTTGGTCTTGGCGGGAGGCGTAATGATTGATTGTCAGACCGAAGCTTACAGCCTAGAATTATGTCACATATAACAGCAAGTACACTACAGACCTCTTGGTACCACCACATTCCGGGTTGACACACCTCAGGTCGACCCAAGGGACTTGACCTCGCCCGTTAATGACGTGAGTTAGCCGGGTGACCTACAACCTCACCTAACCAAGACACCTGGGCAGGACCACACCTGCACACAGCTATCCAGATCAAACCAGTTTAGTGATAATTGGTTAGAGGTCAGAAGCCAGCTGGGCCGACCCCATATAAAGGCCCTACAGTCCCGTCCACGATCATTATCATTCTGGTTCTCATTATCATTCTGATCCTGGTTGCCATTCGAGCATTCGAACATTACTCTGGAGATTCTCAGAGTCTCGCTTGTCCTCTCCCCAGGTCGGGAGGGGGACTTCCCGACCAGACCCCAGCTAAGCAGAAGCCTCCCATAGGAGGCAGCCCAGCCAAGCATCCACTGGGCCTACGTCAGGGTACACGTGAGTCTTGTCAGAACGATTCCTGGGGTGAGTTACTTTCTGTGGGAAGTGTATTCATTCAGGTGTGTCCGAGAGTCAGTGTCGAGTAACGTAAAACATAATGTGTTAGTACCCCGATATAATAGTGATAGTAATGTGTCCATGTCATTGAGTGAATTAATAAATAGTTGTATCGAAGAGGTGTTTAACAAGTTGTCCCTTTAAGAAGTAATATATGTGTATTGACATACGAGATAAGATAAGCGTATTGACGCTGAGTAAATAACATCCCGGCCACGCTACCAAGTTTCCTATCTTTACATTCCTACTCTCTATGCTTCCTACTTATATGTAATTCTCTTCTCTGTGAGTCTGTCTCATTACAGTGGTGGTAGCGGTTTGTCTCATTACAGTGGTGGCAGCGAACTATACGTTAACCCACGCCCTCCTCTCCTCATTATTGTAGGTTATGTATCTATGCTACTGTGCCAAGTAGCAACCTTGTATATAAGCTACTGTGCCGAGTAGCACCTATGTACTGTATATAATTACGTGGCAACACTGCACGTGTTATGTGGCAACATTGCCCCGAGGCTGCCATATGGCAAGGTAGTCTCAGTTTGACTCTGTGAGCCGTGCATGGCACACGCTAGTCACCAATTGTATTTCTCCTATCCAAATAAATGGACTTCAGTGTTACCTGGTGTTTCCCTACCCATCACTGCATTCTTCAGGGAACACTTGGAACCTTCATGGCGCAGTGAGTAGGATCTGTGGACTTACAAGTGTCTGAACAATGGACAGTTAGCTGGCGATGTGCACGTGACTCTTAGTGTGTGCTGTGTTGTGTTTCGCTGCGACGTGCAGCGTTGCTCCATCACAGGGCGTTTTAGTGACGGTGGCAGTGTTAGTGTCAGTGTATCTAGAGCTGAGAGTTGAGCATTGGCCTCTTTTTTCGTGGTACCCACGGAGCACGCAGGCGTACACCCTTCTCGTGTGACATCCGGGGAGACACTGACGGTCTTGCCTCCACAAGCCACCACGCTCCGCTCTCTGAGACACACACACACACACACACACACACACACACACCGCACTCACTCACTCACGGACAGAACAGTAGACTCTATGCGTTATTTCTGCGCTGTTTATGTCATATATATGTGGTTCGAGCTGATGAGGCGTCACTTTATATACTAAACAGCGCAGTCCACGCATAAAAAGATGGGCGGTAAGAAGGGACAACGTCAAGATGGGAGACACGACTCCCCACCATCTTCTCCTCTACCGGGCACAGATGGAGCTTCGCCCACCGCCCCTCATCCTTCACCTACAGCGACGGACATTGCAACAATTCTGAGGTGGATGGATCACAGAGACGAGCGACGCCGAGAGATGGAACTTCAGAGGGAGGAGACACGAAGAGAGGAGGAAAAGTCGCGTTTTGATGCACTATTGGCGACCCTGGCGCTAACCCACCCTCCCTCACTCGCAGGTTTCACGCACCAAGGCGCCAGTACCCTCCCTCCTCCACCACACCAGCGTCCTCCAGGTACTCTTGCTACTCCCACAGCTCCCAAGGCATCTGTTCAACCCCCACCTGCCCTCTCACCAGACGTCACGTTTCAGCTTTTTCGTGAGTGGAGGCGGCGGTGGACAGATTACTCCACAATGGTGGACCTTGACAGCATGCCTCCAAACAAACAGCTCATCCAACTGTGGATGTGTTTGTCGCTGGAGACCCAGATAGTTTTGGAGCACACGTTGCAAGTGCCTCCCGATTCTACCTCTTCAGTGACGGATGTGCTCGACCTTTTACAGGAGCACATTAAAGGATGTATTGACAGTATGCCGCTCCTATGAGGCTGCCAGGTGTGCTACATCTGCCATCCTCGCTCCCCCTACAGCCGTACGGGCTATGTCCCAATACAAGAAAGACAACAAGTCTGCCCCAACGCCTACGCCCACCACGCCCGGCTCCCTTTGCAACAGCTGTGGTAGGCAGCACGGAACACAGGTGTGTCCAGCCGCTGAGTCTACCTGCGACAATTGTGACCGCAAGGGCCACTGGTCACTTACAGTACGGTGCCCAGCCAAACGCGTCCAGTGCAATGTGTGTGGTCGTCTGGGCCACTACGACAAGTGTTGTCCGACCAACAAACCTAGGGGACAGCGTCGGCGGAAGCAGCAGCGCCCTTCCACCAGTGAGGGCCGCCCACAATCGCCAAATCAGAGGCACGACGACCTTGGACAAAGCCCGACCCATATTAGGAGGGTGTACTCCTCGCCTCCCAGGACCAAAGTCCCCCAGCACGTCAGCGTCATCGTGACCTACGGCAGCGTGTCATCCTGTCTCGAGATGCTGCCCGACACCGGCGCTGAGGCTACGGTCATCGGTCCCCAGCATTTGCAATGCTTGGGGCTCTCTCCAAGCGATCTAGGACCGACTCCCAAGGACCTCCGCGTCACGGCAGATGGTTCACAGATGACCCCAGCCCTAGATTCACTGCAAGAACAGATCACCTTTGACAACAGGTCATGTCAAGCCTGGATTGACGTGCATAATGGCGTCCCGACTCCTTTGCTGTCCTACAGACATTGCCAAGAGTTGGCCATCATCTCCCAGGACTTCCCAACACCGATTCTCGAGGTAAAATATGCCAACAGGGTGCACGAAGGGAGCAGCAACTACCCTGCTGCCGCCCTACCCCTACCTCTGGCCAGTGACACCTCTCCTTCGGTAGTTGTCCCTGCTGCCTCACGTCCCCACGCCTTGGCTCGCCTCCACGACAGTCACTGTGGAGCCGAGGCCACCAAACGGCGTGCAAGACAGACTGTGTTCCGGCCTGGCATCGATCCCGACATCTCCAATGCTGTCCAGGTGTGTAAGCCCCGCCACGTACTACAACCCAGCCAGCAGCAGGAACCCTTCATGAGTGACGACAACCCCACCCGCCCCTTTGAGTCTGTGTCGGACGACTTTTTCTGTGTCAGGAGAGTCCTTCCTGGTTGGCCGGTTGTCATCAAGTGCGGTAAGGATACGACATCTGCCGCCACCATCAGCAAGTTCCGCCACTACTTCCGTTACGTGGGCGTTCCTGCGCGCCTGTGAACCAACGGAGGGCCCCAGTTCACAAGCCGGGACTTTGCTGTGTTCCTCGACCGATGGGGAGTCCGGCATGTGTTTTCACTGCCCCATTACCCGCAGTCCAACGGCCACGCTGAGGCTTCTGTCAAATTCCTGAAGCACCTCATCCTCAAAGTGGCCACTTCTGGGAATATTGACTGCGAGGCCTTCGACCAGGGTCTCATTGAGCTCCGCAACACACCCAATTACACCGGACGCTCCCCTGCCCAGGTCTTGTATGGACGCCCCCTTCGTTCTTGTGTCCCTGCTCACCCTCAATCCTTCTCCAAGGAGTGGCAGGCCAAGACAGAGGATTTTGATCTCTGAGTCGCCGAACGTACTCAAGACGTCGTCGCCCGCCACAACGACCACTCCCGTCCTCTCCCCAGGTTATGTGTCGGCACCCAAGTCCGTGTCCAGGACCCGACATCCCTACGTTGGGACAAAGTGGGCGTAGTCATGGGTCTCGGCAGGTCACGGGACTACCAGGTGCGGTTACCCAGCGGTCGGGTGTGGTGGAGGAACCGCCGTTTCCTCCGCCCCGTAACGCATCCCGCTGACCCTGTCACCAGTGCTGAGTCCCATATCCACCACCCCCCTTCCCAGTGATTAAGCCTCTCGACACTCAGAACGGATCCACAGGAAAAGGTCCGCTCAAGACTTTGCTATGAGCGTATAGGGGGGGGTGGAGGTGTATGTATATTATGATTGTTGTATGTATACCATGTATGTACTCTATATATACACATTATTTCTCTAGTCAGTAGCGTGTGGCAATGCCCCTGTTTCATGCCACCACATGCTTAGATAAATGTGCCTGGCGACATCTGGAAGCTGCTAGTGAACCACTTACCACATGTCGCCTGAGAGGTCAGAGTGAGGTCAGTTGAACCATATAGGAGTGTAGGAACTACCTGCGCTTGTAAGCGCACCATGTATATTTAAGTTGAATAGAACCTACAAAACTCTACAGGTGTTTATGTTCGCCCCTGTAGTTAGAACTAAGTACCCCGAACATCTCCATTAAACAAATGTGCAAATGGCCAAAAGAGAGTCGAAATACGAAACTAAGCTGGAGTCATTCAGACCTGGACTTTTTCATTACAAAACACACATACAACTCATCAAGATTCAATGTAATTTGGCTTAAGTATTGAACATACAGTATGAAAGGCATATGATAGTGACCGTTGTTATGCCGATGACTGTCTCCCTTGACTACTGACTCCGAATACTAAGCGAATCGTGAAGGCTATGCTGCGGCTCACCCTCGCCCGTTGCATCATCATCAATCATGAGCCACGGGTATTTTTCACGCTGCTCACAGTAAATTAATCTTTATAATATCCTCACCTTTTAACTTGCAAAACAATAAGATAGCCACGAGACTCGTGTCCATTACACAGTCAAACTTTCATGTACAGCATCTCCCGAAAGTATCAGCCAGGCTGGGTCCGATGACTTATGAAATGCTACGTGCAACTCATGTCTCGGGAGGGTTGGTATGCATGTATTGATCCTAGTTCATTAGGTAACCGAACATCATATTAATTACGTCGAAATACTCGTAAATATACGTTGTGTATACCATAGTAAATGCATATACAGTCTCGTTTAAGATTCTTCGAACACTGCTGGAGACAGCTGACAACTCAGGGCCGTTTGTTTACTATAATACGTAGTAAAATGTATAAATTCAGATTCAGGCCCTAACACTCTAGGGATCCATACCTCAAGGAGACAACGCTGAGTGTACTAGTCGGAAATGTCCAAAACTGTACATCAACACTGCAAATTCGCTGCTTTCCAGTTGATATCTATGCAGTGTTATAAGACTGCCAGCTGATGACAGAAGATACGAGGATGACGGACACACCGTGGCAAGTTCTGGCACCTGTTGTGAAGCTTATTACTTCCCAGTGCATCTTTTCCGGAACAAGTACATAGATGAGAAGGTGGAGGAGGAAGACACACAGTGGTCACAAGGTGATGTGTGCACATAAGGAAGGAGGCAGTAGTAGTTCAGTCATTATACAAAATTTATTGTTCCAAGTTTAGATCTTCAACGACATTTTTGTAACAGTTTAACTCATCATTGATTCTGTTGGTTTATACATCACTACCCAAATTATCTCTAGAAGTAGCAGTAGTAGTTGAGGTCACCTGTGTAGCGTGGCGGAGTCTCCGTGTGGCTGACGGCTCCTGGGTAGTGGTGCCCTTCCCAGCCTCCGTCTCACACTCCTTGTTCATAATAACTCCTGCAAGATGGTTTTATGTTGATTAACTGATCACACACACACACACGCACGATATTTTGCGGCACCCTGTACAGCACCAAACAACTCCAATAATAAATTACTTCGTATAAAATGCGCTTTAACTCATTTTTAAGTGGAATAAATCCAGGTAAAATTATTGTTTTTCATAAAACAGATCACATTTAAAGTGTTATAATTTTTTCTTGTCATTGAGGATAATAACGCAGAGAACCACAGTAACAAACGAGATAAACTTGAATTATAATTAAGAATAATTATAATTCCACATTTGAGCGGTCTCATCAAGATAACACAAGTGAAATGATCGTGTCAAGAGCTGTTTAGTTCACTTATTATATCTAATGAAAGTGACGTGTTGCACACTGTAAGTATATAAACATAAGCAATAAATTATGTACCATAACTCGAGCAAGTATCTTATATAAGAGACAAATGGGGTGATTTAGAGACAACTGCACCAATGTCCAGATTAGTTCACCAACCTAACAGGAAGCACTTCTCACTGGTCACCTAACCCATCTCACAGGAAGCACACATCACCTCACCACACATAGTAATGCATCGTCAGAACACTATGCCTTATAACAAAAGCATTGTATAAATTTTCTTATAATTATTCTAAACCCTTCAGGTACTTCAATAATTTGTTGATATAATAGATTATTATTGAATTGGTATTTTAATTTTTCTTCAGTTGACGAATTATTGTACAAGACGAAATATAAGTCCATTAAAATATAAATAAACTTGTAAATAGACAACCGATAATAAAACCAACGTAAAGAGAACACAACCTCGAGTACCTTAGTATAGTTAGGTCACTTGTAGCCAGGGTGGTGATCCGTCAACCACAACTGAGCGACTGACCCTGGCGATCAAGTTATCTTTTTCAAGCCTGTGAGGTAATAATGAACTTTTCTTACCCACTTAATCTGGATCACGAAAATAGTGAGAACTTTTTTTCTTCGCCAGAATGGCTTGTTGGTACAGATTCAACAGAAAGGTTCGTTCAGTATTAAGACCGAGATCAAAAGAGGTGATATGTCCACCGAAAATTACAATTCTTGCAGCAGGGTGAGAGAAGTGTATAATATACTCTTGTTCCTCCTGGCATTCACAAGATGACATGGTGGTTGGCACCCACAGACGAGGTAGACATTATTTTATGACACAGTGCTAAACTATTCAATCTTTAGTCAAGTACAATATAAATGTACTGTGGACGTGATTAAATTTACATGAGTCATATAATTTTTGTTTAATTTTGTTTTCGTTTATTCATCCAAGTCCCCACCACTTGGTGTCGTTTGTAAAATGTACCAGACTAATAACTTACAACCCAACTTAACCTATGTGTATAATAATACTGTATTCAATACAGGTGAAGCTCAAGTTTAGATAGGTTAGGTTACGTTAGTTTGGTTCATTTTATTAACGACAAATTCTATAATGTAACCGTGCTGTATTGATAGTTTGAAAAGCTCCCAGCCTCACTGAATGTCAACAAAGGTGCTCTTGATTTATGCCCATTAAATACAGTACAAGATTATGAAGATATCAATAAATATTATGTTCCACGCGTATTTCGTATGACTGATGTTTCAAACAAAGCATTTATTGAAGGATTGTATTGGGACTCCCAATACAATCCTCCCAATTTGGGAGGGAATATCTAGCTAAAGTTTTCAATCCTTTTTGTTAAAGAAAATGTAAACATGGCTGGGGAAGCTATTGTATTATGGTTGTCACCTACTACTTTCTCTTTTGTACGAAGGCTTTTGTTTGTTATTTTACATGGTTACACCTTTATATCGAGCTCTAAACCTTCTTCTCTGACGTTACTTTACGCTAAATAGTGGAAGGGATATATGAAGGAAATGCGTAGTAACATGAAATTCGAGCAGAAGAGAGTTGTGCAACGAGTTTGCAGAGCCCCTGAAGATCCTGTTTTGTAAATGCCTGGATGAGCAAATGGTCCCCAGTGAATGGAAAGTGGGTTATGCGAGTCCTATCTTCAAGAAGGGCGTTCGGCACTCCGCGAACAACTATAGACCGGTGAGCCTGACCAGCATAATATGTAAAGTACTTGAGAGTATTATCAGAGATGCCGCAATGGAACATCTAATACGAAACAACCTTGTAAAGGATTGCCAACACGGTTTTAGGCCGGGGCGCTCCTGCTTAACACAATTGCTCAAGGTATTGGATATTTGGACCCATATTCTGGATCGGGGTGGTAATATCGACAATATTTACCTAGATTTTGCCAAGGCTTTAAACAGCGTACCCCACGAAAAGCTGAAAATCAAACTGGAAGGGTACGGAATTCGGGGAAATGTCCTAGCGTGGATAGAAGACTTTCTACATGACGGCAAGCAGTGTGTGGTGATTAATGGCACGAAATCGTTATCTGTACCTGCCACAAGTGGGGTACCACAGGGTAGTGTATTGGGCCCTCTATTGTTTGTTTGTTTCATAAATGACATGCCTAACGTTGTACACTCCTCCATACAAATGTTTGCCGATGACGCCAAGTTATTTCGGGAAATTGAGAACCAAGCGGACTGTGAAGAGCTTCAGGACCTCTGTGGGCTCCAGGAATGGTCGAAGAAATGGCTACTGAAATTCAATGTCACGAAGTGTAAGAGGATGCACCTGGGGCGTACCAACAGTAAGGAGGCGTATCATATGTCCCAACGGGATGAAGAAACTGCACTAGTTGAGACTGAATGTGAGAAGGACCTAGGTGTGGATGTTGACAATGAGCTGAAGTTCTCGGGCCATTGCGAGAAGAAGGTAAACCAGGCAAATAAATTATTGGGTCTTATAAGAAGGTCGTTCAGATATCTAGACGGTCCGTCCTTCGTAACGATCTTCAAGAGTGAAGTGCTTCCCCAGCTGAAGTACTGTCACGCCGTCTGGTCACCGAGACATGCTAGGGACTGTCAGTTGGTTGAAAATGTTCAAAGGAGGGCCACCAGACTGGTGCCTGCCCTTCAGCACCTCAGCTACCCTGAGAGATTGGAGCGCCTGAACATGCCTAGCTTATACTATAGTCGGGTAAGGGGTGACCTAGTTGAGGTGTATAAGCATCTCAGGGGGCACTACTCGGTCGAGTGTCCTTACTTGGAGCTGGCGGACGCTCGCCCTACAAGGGGTCACAGCTCAAGATTGAAGAAGCCGCAAGTCCAGAAAACTGTGAGGGCAAACTTTTTCGAAGTGAGGGTTGTAAACTCTTGGAACAATCTACCAGAGAGTGTTGTGACGGCACCGAGTGTGAGCTCTTTCAAGACAAGACTTGACCAACACTGGAGCGGGTTCAGGTACATTCAGGAGCCGGTGTGTATCTACATACATCTTTGTTGGTCAAGTCTGGTCTTGAAAGAGCTCACACTCGGTGGCGTCACAACACTGGCGGAGAAAGTCAGCCTTAAAGGTGATCTTGTAATACTAGAACTTTTTGCTAGAATAAAAAATTACTGAATATGTTGTTCAATTAATCTCCATGCAAACAGGTTAAGTTTTTCTTCTCTCTCCTGTTGACGTTTTTGTCAAGTTTATGTCGCCACTAAACACACATATATTATCATGATGGAATCAGTGACTTTTTTTTAACCAACCTTTCCTATCAAACCACGTTTAGTAAGGCATAACTTCAAGCTTGATGCTTGAGTTGCTTTGATTTCCTTTAAGTTGTAAGGCACACTTAGTCGAGCCTTGGATATTCTGGTTCACTTGTCTTCAACTCAATGGCTATAAGACACACCAAGAGTTGGGGGAGGTATTTCAGTCTATTAATGTCGTGTACCTCACTACCAGTTGTTACACACGATTTACTGTGTCAGTAGTGTTGTATGGACCTTGTTTATGGGACCAAAATACCCCATCATCTCCGTCAATTGGCATGTACTGTGTAGTGTAGTGTCATAGGGTAAGGAGGCATGTACTGTATAGTGTAGTGTCAAGGGGTAAGGAGGCATGTACTGTATAGTGTACTGTGTAGTGTCATGGGGTAAGGAGGCATGTACTGTGTAGTGTAGTGTAGTGTCATGGGGTAAGGAGGCATGTACTGTATAGTGTAGTGTAGTGTCATAGGGTAAGGAGGCATGTACTGTATAGTGTAGTGTAGTGTCATAGGGTAAGGAGGCATGTACTGTATAGTGTAGTGTCAAGGGGTAAGGAGGCAGGTACTGTGTAGTGTAGTGTAGTGTCACGGGGTAAGGAAGCATGTACTATATAGTATAGTGTTGTGTAGTGTCAAGGGGTAAGGAGGTATGTACTGTGTAGTGTAGTGTCATAGGGTAAGGAGGCATGTACTGTATAGTGTAGTGTCAAGGGGTAAGGAGGCAGGTACTGTGTAGTGTAGTGTAGTGTCACGGGGTAAGGAAGCATGTACTATATAGTATAGTGTTGTGTAGTGTCAAGGGGTAAGGAGGTATGTACTGTGTAGTGTAGTGTCATAGGGTAAGGAGGCATGTATTTTATAGTGTAGTGTCATGGGGTAAGGAGGCATGCACTGAATAGTGTATGTCAAGGGTGAGGCACACTGTGTAGTGTCAAGGGGAAAAGGAGGCATGTACTGTATAGTGTAGTGTCAAAGGCAAGGAGGAATGTACTGTGTAGTGTAGTGTCATGGGGTAAGGAGGCATGTACTGTGTAGTGTAGTGTAGTGGCATGGGGTAAGGAGGCATGTACTGTATAGTGGTGTGTAGTGTCAAGGGGTAAGAAGGCATATACAGTGTAGTAGGTCATGGGGGTAAGGAGGGATTTACTGTACAGTGTAGTGTAGTGTAAAGGTCAAGGGGTAAGGAGGCATGTATTGTATAGTGTAGTGTCATGAGATCAGGAGGCATGAATACTGTAAGTAGTGTAGTGTAGCGTCAAGAGGGAAGGAGTATGTACTGTATAGTGTAGTGTGTAGGGTCAAGGGGTATGAGGCATGTGCTGCAGTGTAGTGTCAAGGGTAAGCAAGGAGGCATGTACTGTGTAGTTTAGTGTAGTGTCATGGGGTAAGGAGGCATACCTATAGTGTGTGTCATGATATGAGGTATGTATTGTATAGTGTAGTGTGTGTACAGGGGTAAGAGCCATGTATTGTATAGTGTACGTCATGGGTAAGGAGGCATGCATTGTATAGTGTAGTGTAGGGTCAAGGGTAAGAGACATGTGCTGTATAGTGTAGTGTAGTGGTCAAGGGGTAAGGAGGCAAGGTACTGTATGTGCGTAGTGTAGGGTCAAGGGTAAGAGACATGTGCTGTATAGTAGTGTAGTGTCAAGGGGTAAGGAGGCATGTACTGTGTAGTGTAGTGTAGCAATGTGTCATGGGGGTAAGGAGGCATGAACTGTATAGTGTAGTGTCATGGATAAGGAGGCATGTACTGTATAGTGTAGTGTAGTGTCAAGGGGTAAGGAGGCATGTACTGTATAGTGTACTGTAGGGTCAAGGGGTAAGGAGGCATGTACTGTACTGTATAGTGTAGTGTAGTGTCAAGGGGTAAGGAGGCATGTACTGTATAGTGTAGTGTCATGGGGTAAGGAGGCATTTACTGTGTAGTGTAGTGTCAATGGGGAAGGAAGCATGGACTTAGTAGTGTAGTGTCATGGGGTAAGGACGCATGTACTGTATAGTGTAGTTTCATGGGGTAAGGAGGCATGTACTGTGTAGTGTAGTGTCAAGGGGTAAGGAATGGCCGTTGTTAAATCTTGGAATTCCAAATATTATCTCACAACGATACACCTGTTTTTGCCGCTTCAATTCCAGCGTCCTCAATATCAAGTATAGAACTAAAACAACTTAATTATAATTGTTCGAGTAGTTAATCCTATTACAATAAAATCCAACACATGCAGACGTACTCTTAAATATAATAATAATATAATATGACCTATGATCACCTATTTGTGGGGAAGTAAAAACATACCATAATAGAAAATTATATTTTAGGGTAAACAATACTCTAAATTATGACACTAATATAACCACACTTCCTTTAACATACAAAATAATAATCATTGACTTTAACACAGGAATGGAACGGTGATTTGTTTACATTCCTTGTGATTGATAACACGGGTGATTGACCAGACTGGGCATCATTTAGTAACCAGACTGCCTCTGTCTTAATAACTACACAGATCATTGATCAGACTGTATATATTGTAAGGGTCAGACAGCCCGCTATATGCAATGTTATTGTCTTTATTAGCCAACCCTCCTACCAGCTGTCTCCTTCACGAACAAGAGAGAGTAAGGTATTCCTACAGCTGCCACTAAGCCGTATGTCCAGTAAAGGCCAGCTTGGGTCAGACTAGCCTGCATGGGGCTGTACAACTGTAGGGCAGCAACATTCTGCAGGCCGCCTAGCAGGAGGCACACACTTGTAGCCTGTAAGAGAATAAGATGATCACTTGTTCCTCCTCCACCAGTTAAATAAGGATCAGGAAAGGTTAGGTTAGCCACAATAATAAAGGTCATATTAGTTCAATTCACAATGAAAAACACAAGAACAAACTTTAGTTATAGAATTCCCGGTTGGGCATAAAACGAGTTTTATTCATAATGAAGAAAGAAACATATCTTCCATTTCTCTGTGAGACTGAAGGTAAATATTGATCTCATCCTTATTGTTGATAGAGTTATAATTTAAGGACCTGACCGGCGACCAACTTAAAGTGAGACAGTCACTGTTTTGGGACTGTGTCTGACGTGAGAGAAAAGTTTTTAAACCATAACTGATGTGAGACTGCCGCTACTTTAAACTAATCATTGGCGTGAGAAAAACTATCTTTAAACAATAATTAACTTATAACAAATATCTTTAGGACCAGCACTGACCTGTGACCTGATGACAGTAGGGAAGTACTCAGGAGTCAAAATATAAGGGATGGGCCCAGCGCCCAAACTCTGGCCGAAGGCGATCATCAGAACACACATCAGCGGCACCCACGACCAAGACGCTGACCTGGAGACATGGATCATCATGAGCCACATGTTTAAGAACTTTCCCTATTCATGCCTTTCAAGCTACACCATGAAACATACTAAAGAACGTGGGCAACTCACCCAGCATCACTCTGGTATATCATAGTTGAGTTGACTTCTAGAGGTGTTCCCAGAGCCACCTCCATCATGGCAGGCGACCCTCCCGAGTCAGTGAGGAACACGTAGGTGCCAAAGCAGGAGTTAGCAATCGTGAGTAACAACAATGAGAGCACCAAGCAGCGGCGTCGTCCTATACGGTCCAACAGATACATTATGGTCACGTTGCCTGCTATCAATAGCAAGTTGAACATGATTGTGCTGACAGTTTCATCGAACCCTAGGCCAGCAGTAACCAGTATTCTCACTGTGTTCATCTTCATGACCTGAACACCACTGAAGTTGCACATCATGGAGAGACCAAACATCACCAGGATATTCTTTATGACGTCCCGCTTGATCAGAGCTCCCCATCCTGATGTTCCATCTCCTCGCTGGTTCATCATCTTCAGAATTCTCAACTCCTCCTTAATATCCGCGTTGGGACCTCTGAGGCGGCGGAGGATGACGGTGGCTTCAGCTTCTCTGTTCTTTACGGCCAAGTAAGTGGGACTCTCAACAAGAAACACAGCTACGAGAAAGCAGTGTAGTAGTGCGACGGCAAAACTGACGAACACAACATAGTACCAACTCAACTTGATGCCCAAACCAATGATTGCGACACTACCCATATTCATCACGACGTTGTACATGACCGATGCTGTGCCCCGGATGGTTGTGTCCACTATCTCTGATGCATATGTCCTCACTGCTACTCCCAACATACCGAATGTGATGCCTTCTAAGAATCTGAAATAAGAAACTATGAAAAGGAGTTTGCTTAGAACCTTAAAATTATTAATTTATGTATGATTATAGAAACAACGGTCATTCGCAGTGAGATAATGTGCTGCAGTATTAGTACAGTGCAGTATTATGACCACATACCTGATGCTGACCTAAAAGATGAACTCGTTTAATGATATCAAGACAAAACTTGGAGAGTCACAATGCCTATGTGCCTAGTGCCAAGGATTAAGTTATAAGACTTTCAGGAGCAAGATTCTGTGATATTAAGAATAATCAAAGTTTGGTCATCAACTGTTTGGGAAGCCTGAGTCAGTGGCATGAGACACCAGAGGAGGAGAGAGAAGGTTTTCATAGAGCTGATAACGCAGCTAACATCTCACCTTGTGCCGCCTTCTGTCAATTCATAAATGTTTGAAGTTCTGCAGTTTTTGCGGGCCAGTATATTACCTGTAGATATAAGAGATCATTACTCACCTGCCAACCAGCAGCATGGGCGGGTTGAGGGAGAAGCCGATTAATAAACTGCCGAGGGCACCGGGCAGCGCAGTCACCAGTACAGACCAACGTCGACCTATTGTGTCCAGCAGCCACCCCGCCAACAGAAACCCCGGCAGTGACCCCAAGAAGATCATGCTTCCTGACATGCAAAGTACAGTATCCAATAGTATTTCTCAATCGATTCCTTGTTTGATGATCTGCACAAAATTACATTTCTGAAAACTTTTTTTCTTTGATTCATCCTAAGCCTTTAAGTCCTATTTGCCTGACGTCTATAGAAAAAGATGCAGAAACTTGTGTCCATTAATATAAATCCTTATAGAGAAATAAGTTTCCGTGAACGGTAGTTTTTGGTCCCAACTTTATTCCTGAAGAGACTATAGGTTTTCGTTGCCATCTAACTGTAACCTCAGCCCACAGTGCCAGCTAACTGTATCCTCAGCCCACAGTGCCAGTTACCTGTAACTCAGCCCACAGTGCCAGCTAACTGTAACTTCAGCCCACAGCGCCAGCTACCTGTAAATCAGCTCACAGTGCCAGCTACCTGTAACTCAGCCCACAGTGCCAGCTACCTGTAACTCAGACCACAGTGCCAGCTAACTATAACTCAGCCCATAGTGCCAGCTAACTGTAATTCAGCCCACAGTGCCGGCTAACTGTAACTCAGCTCACAGTGCTAGCTACCTGTAACTCAGCCCACAGTGCCAGCTACCTGTAACTCAGCCCACAGTGCCAGCTACCTGTAACTCAGCCCACAGTGCCAGCTAACCATAACCTCAGCTCCACAAAAAGCCAGCTACTGCACCAGCCTATGTGCCAGCTAACTGTAACTCAGCTCACAGTGCCAGCTACCTGTAACTCAGCCCACAGTGCCAGCTACCTGTAACTCAGGCCACAGTGCCAGCTACCTGTAACTCAGCCGACAGTGCAATTTACCTGTAACTCAACCCACTGTGCCAGTTACCTGTAAATCAGCTCACAGTGCCAGCTACATGTAACTCAGCCCACAGTGCCAGCTACCTGTAACTGTGCCCACAGTGCCAGCTACCTGTAAATCAGCTCACAGTGCTAGCTACCTATAACTCAGCCCACAGTGCCAGCTACCTGTAACTCAGCCCACAAAGTTAGCTACCTGTACCCAGCCCATAGTGCCAGCTACCTGTAACTCATCCCACAGTGCCAGCTACCTGTAACTCAGCCCACAGTGCCAGCTAACTGTAACTTAGCCCACAGTGCCAGCTAACTGTAACTCAGCTCACAGTGCCAGCTACCTGTAACTCAGCCCACAGTGCCAGCTACCTATAACTCAGCCCATAGTGCCAGCTAACTATAACTCAGCCCACAGTGTCAGCTAACTGTAACTCAGTCCACAGTGCCAGCTACCTGTAACTCAGCTCACAGTGACAGCTACCTGTAACTCAGCCCACAGTGCCAGCTAACTGTAACTTAGCCCACAGTGCCAGCTAACTGTAACTCAGCTCACAGTGCCAGCTACCTGTAACTCAGCCCACAGTGCCAGCTACCTATAACTCAGCCCATAGTGCCAGCTAACTATAACTCAGCCCACAGTGTCAGCTAACTGTAACTCAGTCCACAGTGCCAGCTACCTGTAACTCAGCTCACAGTGACAGCTACCTGTAACTCAGCCCATAGTGCCAGCTACCTTTAACTCAGCCCACAGTGCCTGCTAACTGTAACTCAGCTCACATTGCCAGCTACCTGTAACTCAGCCCACAGTGCCAGCTACCTATAACTCAGCCCACAGTGCCAATTAACAGTAACTCAGCCCACAGTGCCAGCTAATTGTAACTCAGCCCACAGTGCCAGCTAACAGTAACTCAGCCCAAAGTGCCAATTAACAATAACTCAGCCCACTGTGCCAGCTAACTGTAACTCAGCCAACAGTGCCTGCTACCTGTAACTCAGCCCACAGTGCCTGCTACCTGTAACTCATCTACTTGTAAATCAGTTTACATGTTATCTAATATACTATAGGAGTAGGCGTGTGTCTGTTTGTGTGTGTGTGTGTGTGTGTGTGTGTGTGTGTGTGTGTCTGCTCTGGGCAGCCAAAACGTCACAATCGTATTTCATCAAACTTGGTGGAAAAATCGCAAAAAATTCGTCGAGTGGAACAAACCTGGTCCCATGTCGATGGTTTCTTTAGGAAGCCATTACATAACCATTTTATTTACGCTGGAAAACGATGCAAGTATACGGACTTGGCGCACCCTCATTCGCTGTACGCTGTCATCAGCGTCAAAACTCTCACAAGGGCACGAACGTGCCCGCGATTACATGTTTATAATGCTATTACACATGACTAACAATGATAGAAGTCAAATCAGGTCACGATTGCAGTGCCGCTAATCTCTAGCTCTACACACCTGGCAGTCTTAAGAGGTCAGTTAGAGACTCACCCAACATATCTGTCTCGGAGTCAGTGAGGTGTAGTTGTGTGTTGAAAATGGTGGAGTTGTTTTGGATGATGTGAGCAATGAAGACGTTGGGCCACGCAACAAACATCCCCGCCACCATGTAGGACAGTGACCCTGCCAGTAGCAGCAGTATCTGAAACATGATGTTGATGAAGAACTGAGAGAGACACAGAGAGAGAGAGAGAGAGATGACAAAGAGAAAGCGAAAGAGATTTCGAATAGGCCAAAAATTTATGAAAATTTCGGGATATTAATTTAAAAAACGAAAAGACAAGGCTAGAGAGAGGATCACAAGAGAAAGGATCACAAGATAAGAGAGAGGATCACAAAACAAGAGAGACTAGACGCAGGATCACGAGAGGATCACAAGAGAATCACACGAGAGAGGATAAGAAGACAAGAAGATCACAAGACAGAGTGGGTCACAAGAGAATCATGAGAGGCTCACAAGAGAGGATCACAAGAGAATCACGAGAGGCTCACAAGAGAGGATCACGAGAGGGGTTCACAAGAGAGGTTCACAAGAGAGGATCACAAGAGGGGATCATGGGACTAGAGAGAGGATCACAAGACTAGAGAGAGGATCACGTGAGTAGAGAGAGGATCACAAGAGTAGACAGAGGATCACAAGACTAGAGAGAGGATCACGTGAGTAGAGAGAGGATCACAAAGACTAGAGAGTGGATTACAAGAGTAGAGCATCACAAGAGAGAGGATCACAAGAGTTGAGAGAGGATCGCAAGAGTTGAGAGAGGATCACGAGAGTAGAGAAAGGATCACGAGAGTAGAGAGAGGATCACGAGAGTAGAGAGAGGATCACGATAATAGAGAGAGGATCACAAGATTAGAGAGAGGATCACGAGAGTAGAGAGAGGATCACGATAATAGAGAGAGATCACAGGAGTAGAGAGGATCACAAGAGTAGTGAGAGGATCACACGAGTAGAGAGAGGATCACGATAACAGAGAGAGATCCTGGGAGTAGAGAGGATCACAAGAGTAGAGAGAGGATCACAAGAGTAGAGAGAGGATCACAAGAGTAGAGAGATTATCACGAGAGTAGAGAGAGGATCACGAGAATAGAGAGAGGATCACGAGAGTAGAGAGAGGATCACAAGAGTAGAGAGAGGATCACGAGAGTAGAGAGAGGATCACGAGAATAGAGAGAGGGTCACGAGAGTAGAGAGAGGATCACAAGAGTAGAGAGAGGATCACGAGAGTAGAGAGAGGATCATCAGGCTAGAGAGAGGATTACGAGACGAGAGAGAGGATCACATGATGGCAGGTTTACTGTTTCGTTAACACAGCCATTAAAACACCTTTACTTATAGATTCATAAACGAGTGGATGCTGACGTAAGACTCTGAGAAGGGACTGTACCTCTGTTCTTACCTCAAGAGTTTGTCAAATTAATTGAATCTTCCCGTGTCTGGTGTGTGTGTGGGGGGGGGGGTTTCAAGTATGTATAACCAACCCTGTATCCTTAAGTGACCTTCAGTGTCGGCTCGAAGGCCTCACAAACTCTGTGTTGCATTGAAGTGTGAAGTTTTCTCTGCTTGATGTCCTAATTATGAGGACACACATAGGACAAGTCTCATGAAAACAGAAAGTAAAACATCGGAAAATGGGAGGAAAATATTCAGTGAGATGAGGGTAATTTCTTGACACTGTACAATCAAAGACAAAAGTCATGTCACGGTTTTGTCCGAAGATTAAATATAACTCGTGAAACATTATGAGAGCCCTACTACAAGGCAGAGCGCACAGAAAGTTTAGCCCTTCGGCATATGTTTTCACTAGATTTCACTACACGACTTTTGTCTTGGACCGGGCCTCACCAGCAGCAGTTGACTCAGAGACACACAGGTGACAGAGGATAAATAAACCAGAGATTAAAGTCCCAAACACAGCAGCAAAGATCCATAAACACGCTGATAGATTGTACTTCTTCAATACCTACTCTTATTGTGTACCTCCTGTACGATGGCTGGTGACACTGTGGGGCTTATGGGTTGTTTGTGTTCACACTCAGGATGGGTTGGAGAAAGGAAACTCACAATGTGCTCTCTATATACATGTTGTATTGGATGTACAATGCAGCTTAGTGCTGGGAAGGCAGCATGGTTACAAGCGTGATGTAGAGAGAGCTGGTTGGTGAGGGTGCTCAAAGGAGGACAGCTTGTGGGTCGCCATGCTCGCCGGCGGGAGCGAGGACCGCCAGGCAGGCGGAGGAGGAGGAGGAGGAGGAGGAGGAGGAGGTGTTGCTGGCTGGTTGGTGTAGGTAGAAAGAGAGCGATCACCACGAGGTCAGGTCTTAAATAGCGGAGGTAGGCGTGGGTAGATAGTTGACCCCCGCTCCGTGGGCGGCGCTGGTTGACCTAGACCACGAGGCACACACTGTGGAATTCGCGGGGTCGGCTACTCAGCGAAAACAGCGTTTGTAGGGGAGAAATCCACTACAATACTCCCTTCTTCCCTCCAGGCGGTGTAGGAGACTTGTTGTCTGCAGGGTTGCATAGCACATGTGAGGCAGAACGGGCGGTGCATGCCTCATGTAAGACAACGGCAATGGCGTGAATGAGCCGGCCGCTAGAGACAACTGTCTAGATACACAATATCTGTGGGAGTAGAGAGGGAGAAAACGGGTGTGTGGAGGCGCTGAATGTTGTTCTTCCCTCATGGCAGGTACAGAGTCGTCAGATGCGCCTGCTGGGGTGTATGGGCCTGGGTCAGGAGCAGGGGCTGCGTAAGCAGAAGCGGATGAGGGCTCGTGACAGCAGCTGGGTCCACGACAGCAGCAGGGTACAGGACATTAGCAGGCAGTACCTGAGGGAGAAAAGAGTTGTGTGTGGGTCCGCACTCAGGAGCAGGGGCCGCGTTAGGAGAAGCGGCAGGCGGTACTGCTGGGCCGGGGCGGCGTCTGAGGCAGGACGGGCGGTGCATGTGTTTCCCTCACGGCAGGTACAGAGTCGTCAGATGCGCCTGCTGGGGTGTATGGGCCTGGGTCAGGAGCAGGGGCTGCGTCAGCAGAAGCGGATGAGGGCTCGTGACAGCAGCTGGGTCCACGACAGCAGCAGGGTGCAGGACATAAGCAGGGAGTACCTGAGGGAGAAAAGAGGTGTTTGTGGGTCCGCGTCAGGAGCAGGGGCTGCATCAAGATGAGCTGCAGGGGGTACTGCTGGGCCGGGGGCGGCGTCGGAGGCAGGACGGGTGTGCTGGGGTCGGTAGAACGTGGTGCTTGGGACAGGAAGAGGAGCTGGTGTCTGCTTAGAGAAGCAGTGCTGCTCTAGGGTGTCTAACCTGCGGTGTAGAGACAGTAGTTGTAGAGCCGATGAGAGCTGCTTCTGTGTGGATAAGCCAGTTTTCCATGTTGCTTGAAGACTGGGAGAGTGATCGGTTTCTCCTCCATCCTGTGTGAGTGCGAATCTCCGGGGGTCACCATTTGTGGGGTAATGGGATGTTTGGTGTTCACTCAGGATGGGATGGAGAAAGGAAACTCACAATGTGCTCTCTATATACATGTTGTATTGGATGTACAATGCAGCTTGGTGCTGGGAAGGCAGCATGGTTACAAGCGTGATGTAGAGAGAGCTGGTTGGTGAGGGTGCTCAGAGGACAGCTTGTGGGTCACCATGCTCGCCGGCGGGAGCGAGGACCACCAGGCAGGCGGAGGAGGAGGAGGTGTTGCGGGCTGGTTGGTGTAGGTAGAAAGAGAGCGATCGAGTACTGTACGAGTACGAAGTCTTTAGTTAAGAGGTGAAAGAAGATTATTAGGGGTTGAGGGAAAAGTGGTGAAACTGAAATACAGCTTAAGTAGAAAGAATCTGGGCTCAACCAGATCGCTTCATCTTTCTTATTGGTGTTTTATCTTTGTTCTGCTCCCTTGGGTCGTCAGACCTTTGTATTAATATTGGTTTATTTATATAATGCTGCTTATTATTATTATTTTTATTATTGTTGGAGTTAGTGAGCCCGCCCAGGTCCTTGTGTAACTGGGAGGGTAGTCACATTTTTTTTTTCTGAGGTGTTAGTTAAGTGTTAGTTGTGTTAGTCTAAAGGTACACTGTATGGAGAGGCCTGCCAGGTTCTTAGTGGAGCTGGTAGGTCACTCTCATCTTTTATTTTCTCTATTAATGTTTTATGTGTATATGTGTATATTGGGGCAGGAGGTGGTTCAATTACTTCTTCCTGGCTGATGTAGCTGGGAGGGTAATCACATTATTATTATTATTTTTTTTTCCGATGGAGTTAGTGAGCCCGCCCAGGTCCTTGTGTAGCTGGGAGGGTAGTCACATTTGTTTTTTTCTAAGATGTTAGTTAAATGTTAAATGTTAGTTATGTTAGTCTAAAGGTACACTGTATGGAGAGGCCTGCCAGGTTCTTAGTGGAGCTGGTAGGTCACGCTCATCTTTTATTTTCTCTATTACTGTTTTATGTGTATATGTGTATATTGGGGCAGGAGATGGTTCAATTACTTTCTTCCTGGCTGATTTAAACCAACTGTGTTCTTGGAATTCTTCGTTGTCTATATTATTTATCCAGTTCTGATATGTTTCTGTGTTAAGTTCAGTCACTTTTTTCCAAATATTTGCAGCTTTGTTGTGTATTTCTACATTGATTGCTAAGAGGTTTGCTCTCTTGTGTAGCTGTTCATTATTGATGTGGTCTGTATATTTTATGTTATATATAAATCTGAGGGCTATATTTTGTACTGTTTGTAACCTTTTAATGCTCGTTTTACTAAGGGTGTTCAATGGGATGGGTGGGTAGTCCATAATTGATTTGACAAGGGCAATATAAATCTTTCTTTTGTTATTAATGCTAAGGTTCTTAAAGCGTTTTATTTTTGATAATCTTATTCTTGCCTGTCGTTCTTTATCTTTTAAGTATGTTATATATCCTCTTTTTGTTAGTTTTAATCCAAGCATCCTGCCTTCAGAGTCGTATGGGTATAGTTCCTGGTCGACTATTGCTGGACTTGTTTTAATCTTGGCTATTGGTATTATCTTGAATTTGTTCTTATTTGTCCTAATTTTCCATTTTTTCTCAAAATCATTTATGTTTTTTATCGCTCTTACCGTGTAGAGTGCCATAAATTGAGTTGATTTTCCTGGGCATGATACTATTTGAGTAATATCATCAGCAAACATTACATATTCGCTAAAGGGGGTAGGTTGAGGTGTGTCTGAAGTATAAATTGTATATAGTGTTGGAGAAAGGCATCCTCCTTGAGGTACTCCACTCTCAAGATTAAACATAGTTCCCATAAAGTTTCCAATTTGAATTTGTGCTCTCCTATCATCTAAATAGTTACACAATATTCTTAGCAAGTATTCGTTAAGTCCCAGTTTTAATATTTTATATTTTAAGCCTAAATGCCAAACCTTATCAAAGGCCTTAGAAACATCCCTTAAAATTATATTGATCTGGTTACCCTTGCTTTTTTCTATTGCAATTATTTCCGTTATTATAGCTATTGCAGTTAGGGTATTTCGATTGGGCATAAATCCATGTTGTCTGTTGTTAGTTTTCCCATGTTGTGTTAAAAAGGCTATAAGTCTTGTATTTAAAATTTTTTCCAAGAGTTTCCCAGTAATTTCTAATAAAGATATTGGCCTGTAGTTTAATATTTCCTTATTGTCCTTACCCTCCTTCGGAATAAATATCATTTTAGCATATTTTAGTTTGTCTGGAAAGTAACCAGTTATTAAGCATGCGTTATAAATGTTTAATAGTGTATTTAAAATGTTTTCAGGTAGATTCATGATCATATTTCGTGTAATACCTGTGAGCTCAGGGGCTTTTTCCTTAAATTTCCTCAGACAGTGCATCATTTCTCCCATGGTTATTATTTGATTATTAGGTAATAAGTTATAGTCTATATATTGCCTTGGGGGTGATTCTATGTATATGTCTTCCCATTTCTTCTTCTATCCTTTCTTCGTGTTCACTATCAAAATCTTCATTTTCCTCATCTGATATTTTAAAAACTTTACCCATTCCCTTTTGAATGCTGACTCTTGTTCATTTTCCTCGTGCAATTTTGTTCCATTTTGGTCTTTAATGTATGGTGTTTTTTGCTTGTTGTGCCCCATCATCTTGTTTATGGAAGTCCAAAATGTTTTTGTGTCTTTAGTCATGTCAGCCGCCATTATAATATCATTCCATTTTTATTGTTTGCTTCCTTACATGCGTCTCTTAATTTTATCTGTAGTGCTATCTGTGTCGTATATAGCCATCTGTTACTGCCGTGTCTTTCCATATACCTGTTTATTTCATTGTAATAGGTCTGGATTAATTTAACTTCTTCTGATAGTCTGTTGTTGGGTAATGTTCTAAAGTGTGAAGTAGGAGTGTGTTTGGTTATAGATGTTTTTATTGCTGAGTGCAGTCTGTCCATTTCTGAGTCTATATCTTCTGTTGTTTTCCCTTGTAGGTAAATCGAGTGGTGATTACTTAAGTCGTCTTTGAAGCTGTCCCAGTCTGTTTTACTCATTTTCAGTCTCTTTTTTATTGGTATCTGTATGGGGCTTGTTGACAGTGTTAGTATAATTGGCAGATGGTCACTGCCTGTAAGAGGTCCCTGTATTATATGGTAATTGAAAAAGGCTTTGTTGTTGGTAAAAATTTTGTCTGGTGTCGATTGT
>NW_024736744.1:418805-435265 GCF_018991925.1 Homarus americanus
TACAGTACATGCCTCCTTACCCCTTGACACTACACTACACAGTACATGCCTCCTTACCCCTTGACACTACACTATACAGTACATGCCTCCATACCCCATGACACTACACTATACAGTACATGGCTCCTTACCCCATGACACTACACTACACAGTACATGCCTCCTTACCCCTTGATACTACACTACACTATACTATACTAAACAGTGCATGCCTCCTTACCCCGTGACACTACACTACACAGTACATGCCTCATTACCCTTTGACACTACACTATACAGTACATGCCTCCTTACCCCATGACACTACACTACACTACAGAGTACATGTCAACTGACGGAGATGATGGGGTATTTTGGACCCATAAACACGGTCCATACAACATTACTGACACAATAAATCGTGTGTAACAACTGGTAGTGAGGTACACGGCATTAATAGACTGAAATACCTCCCCCAACTCTTGGTGTGTCTTATAGCCATTGAGTTGAAGACAAGTGATCCAGAATATCCAAGGCTCGACTAGGTGTGCCTTACAACTTAAAGGAAATCAAAGCAACTCCAGCATCAAGCTTGAGGTTCTGCCTTACTAAACGTGGTTTGATAGGAAAGGTTATTTAAAAAAAAGTCACTGATTCCATCATGATAATATATGTGTGTTTAGTGGCGACATAAACTTGACAAAAACGTCAACAGGAGAGAGAAGAAAAACTTAACCTGTTTGCATGGAGATTAATTGAACAACGTATTCAGGCATTTTTTTTTTCTAGCAAAAAGTTCTAGTATTACAAGATCACCTTTTAGGCTGACTTTGTCTCCGCCAGTGTTGTGACGCCACCGAGTGTGAGCTTTTTCAAGACCAGACTTGACCAACACTGATGTATGTAGATATACATTCTGGAGCCAGTACTTGCCAACAGTGTGTAAGAGAGAGCAAGTATATGCTAGTACTTACCAACAGCGTGTAACAGAGACGTAACCAGCCGCCCAAGCAGCTGCCGATTAGTGGCGGAGAGGCCAAGTAAAGTATCCGTTCCTAGGCCTCCCACCACCTTTTTTACTTCTATCTTCTTCGCCACTGATCGGCTTGTTAGCCGCTTGGGCGATCGGTCACGTCTCTGATTACTTTTCCTTTTCATTTATCTTCTTCACCAAAAGATTGGCTCGCTAGCCGCCCGGGCGATCGGTCACGTCTCTGTCACGCACTGTTGGCAAATACTGGGCATGCACCGGCTCCTGAATGTACCTGAACCCGCTCCAGTGTTGGTCAAGTCTTGTCTTGAAAGAGCTCACACTCGGTACCGTCACAACACTCTCTGGTAGATTGTTCCAAGAGTTTACAACCCTCACTCCGAAAAAGTTTGCCCTCACAGTTTTCTGGACATGCGGCTTCTTCAATCTTGAGCTGTGACCCCTTGTGGGGCGAGCGTCCGCCAGCTCCAAGTAAGGACACTCGACTGAGTAGTGCCCCCTGAGATGCTTATACACCTCAACTAGGTCCCCCCTTGCGCGTCTGTAGTATAAGCTAGGCATGTTCAGGCGCTCCAATCTCTCAGGGTAGCTGAGGTGCCGAAGTGCACGCACCAGCCTGGTGGCCCTCCTTTGAACATTTTCAACCAACTGACAGTCCCTAGCATGTCTCGGTGACCTGACGGGGTGACAGTACTTCAGCTGGGGAAGCACTTCACTCTTGAAGATCGTTACGAAGGACGGACCGTCTGGATATCTGAACGACCTTCTTATAAGACCCAATAATTTATTTGCCTGGTTTACCTTCTTCTCGCAATGGCCCGAGAACTTCAGTTCATTGTCAACATACACACCTAGGTCCTTCTCACATTCAGTCTCAACTACTGCAGTTTCTTCATCCCGTTGGGACATATGATATGCCTCCTTACTGTTGGTACGCCCCAGGTGCATCCTCTTACACTTCGTGACATTGAATTTCAGCAGCCATTTCTTCGACCATTCCTGAAGCCCACAGAGGTCCTGCAGCTCTTCACAGTCCGCTTGGTTCTTAATTTCCCGAAATAACTTGGCGTCATCGGCAAACATTTGTATGGAGGAGTGTACAACGTCAGGCATGTCATTTATGAAACAAACAAACAAAAGCGGGCCCAATACACTGCCCTGTGGTACCCCACTTGTGACAGGTACAGATAACGATTTCGTGCCATTAATCACCACACACTGCTTGCCGTCATGTAGAAAGTCTTCTATCCACGCTAGGACATTTCCCCGAATTCCGTACCCTTCCAGTTTGATTTTCAGCCTTTCGTGGGGTACGCTGTCGAAAGCCTTGGCAAAATCTAGGTAAATATTGTCGATATTACCACCCCGTTCCAGAATATGGGTCCAAATATCCAATACCTTGAGGAATTGTGTTAAGCAGGAGCGCCCCAGCATAAAACCGTGTTGGCAATCCTTTACAAGGTTGTTTCGTATTAGAAGTTCCATTGCGGCATCTCTGATAATAATCTCAAGTACTTTACATATTATGCTGGTCAGGCTCACCGGTCTATAGTTGTTTGCGGAGTGACGAACGCCCTTCTTGAAGATAGGATTCGCATAACCCACTTTCCATTCACTGGGGACCATTTGCTCATCCAGGCATTTACAAAACAGGATCTTCAGGGGCTCTGCAAACTCGTTGCACAACTCCCTTCTGCTCGAATTTCATGTTACTACGCATTTGCTTCATATATCCCTTCCACTATTTAGCATAAAGTAACGTCAGAGAAGAACGTTTAGAGCTCGATATAAAGGTGTAACCATGTAAAATAACAAACAAAAGCCTTCGTACAAAAGAGAAAGTAGTAGGTGACAACCATAATACAATAGCTTCCCCAGCCATGTTTACATTTTCTTTAACAAAAAGGATTGAAAACTTTAGCTAGATATTCCCTCCCAAATTGGGAGGATTGTATTGGGAGTCCCAATACAATCCTTCAATAAATGCTTTGTTTGAAACATCAGTCATACGAAATACGCGTGGAACATAATATTTATTAAATCTTCATAATCTTGTACTGTATTTAATGGGCATAAATCACGAGCACCTTTGTTGACATTCAGTGAGGCTGGGAGCTTTTCAAACTATCAATACAGCACGGTTACATTATAGAATTTGTCGTTTATAAAATGAACCAAACTAACGTAACCTAACCTATCAAAACTTGAGCTTCACCTGTATTGAATACAGCATTATTATACACATAGGTTCAGTGGCGTAGCTAGTGTGTGTGCCGCCCGGGGCGGCCCTTGAGTTTGCCGCCCCCCCCCGTGACCCTACAAAAAATACATATTGCACAGTGACTCACTCTTATATATATATATATATATATATATATATATATATATATATATATATATATATATATATATATATATATATATATATATATATATTAAATAGTTTGCCTTACTGTTGTCAGACAAAAGCCACCCCGATCAAAGTAGGGGGCTTTTGTCTGGGTGGCTTTCGTCTGGGGGGCTTTTGTCTGGGTGGCTTTTGTCGGGGGGGCTTTTGTCTGTACCCCAGTGAGGATAGTGTCTTAGTATAAAATCGCAATGCTGTGAAACAAAATCTTAATATTTAATCTCAGTACCGCAGCAAAAGTCACATCAATATTTTTTAACCAATACTTTAATATTTCTTACCTTATAGTATTATGTCTTCCAACGAAGTAAATAACTGGATCGAAAACACAAGAGAACTTAAAAGTCGTCTAGCCTCCCCTCGTCTTGTCACGATGGAGACTTGTGGAGAACTGAAGTGAATTGCTTGTAACTGGTGGATTGGTCGGCTGTACATGAACTGATATGACCCGAGACTGCATGGTTTTGCAGCTACTGGAGACGTTAATTCTTCCCTTTGTATCGGCGGCAAGTTAATCCTCGTCGTGTCTGACCTAACACCTGACCCACACCACATGAGCTCACTGGCGGAGTTGTTTGAAGTTGTTTCCTTAATCCTCAATAGGTTACAGGTTGTGTGTGTGGCTGGGGGGGGCGCATAGCAAGGGTGTACGTAGCTCATGACGTGGCCGTGATGATGTGGGTCAGGTGTTAGGTCAGACACGACAAGGATTAACTTGCCGCCGATACAAAGGGATGGATTAACGTCTCCAGTAGCTGCAGATATGGGTGATGAGCAGACCCAAAAGTGCCGCCCCCCCCGAAAAGTGCCGCCCGGGGCGGACCGCCCCCCCCCCCGCCCCCCCTAGCTACGCTAGTGCATAGGTTAAGTTGGGTTGTAAGTTATTAGTCTGGTACATTTTACAAACGACACCAAGTGGTGGGGACTTGGATGAAAAAACGAAAACAAAATTAAACAAAAATTATATGACGCATGTAAAATTAATCACGTCCACAGTACATTTATATTGTACTTGACTAAAGATTGAATAGTTTAACACTGTCATAAAATAATGTCTACCTCGTCTGTGGGTGCCAACCACCATGTCATCTTGTGAATGCCAGGAGGAACAAGAGTATATTATACACTTCTCTCACCCTGCTGCAAGAATTGTAATTTTCGGTGGATATATCACCTCTTTTGATCTCGGTCTTAATACTGAACGAACCTTTCTGTTGAATCTGTAGCAACAAGCCATTCTGGCTAAGAAAAAAATTCTCACTATTTTCGTGATCCAGAATAAGTGGGTAAGAAAAGATCATTATTACCTCACAGGCTTGAAAAAGTTAACTTGATCGCCAGGGTCAGTCGCTCAGTTGCGGTTGACGGATCACCACCCTGGCTACAAGTGACCTAACTATACTAAGGTACTCGAGGTTGTGTTCTCCTTACGTTGGTTTTATTATCGGTAGTCTATTTACAAGTTTATTTATATTTTAATGGACATATATTTCGTCTTGTACAATAATTCGTCAACTGAAGAAAAATTAAAATTCCAATTCAATAATAATCTATTATATCAACAAATTACTGAAGTACATGAAGGGTTTAGAATAATTATAAGAAAATTTATACAATGCCTTTTTTATAAGGCATAGTGTTCTGACGACGCGTTACTATGTGTGGTGAGGTGATATGTAATTCCTGTGAGGTTGGTTAGGTGACCAGTGTTACGAGTTGGGGATTTAGAATAGTTAAAAGTCTACCCAGATCCCAACAGGTAACAACTATAAAAAAAACAGACAATCGGACTCTAAAAGGGTAGGCAAAGGATGCGAGTTTTCGTTGTGTATAATAAAGTACCATAAATCCCTTAACAAAATATTCAGCTTATAAATTACCCTTAACCAAACTTAACCTAAACATTAACAGTATATACATATTAATACAACATAAACAATTTTGAAGCAAGTGGACGTGGGGGAGGCAATACAAGATTACAAATACTTAAGTGAGGAGCTGAGATGGCTGACGAGTAAGGCTGAGTATTGTAGAAGACGGTAGGTAGTCACTGTGTCGTAGGTTTAGAGGATAGATGATCCTGTGGTCACTTCCCAGAGCCAAGTGCTCTCTCCTCGAATTGGAGCTGACAAAGAAGACTTGGAGGAAGTGACGCAACAACCAGGATATGGAGAAGGGAAACCCCGGAGTGTTAACTAAGACGAGTCATACTCGTGTCTCGTCCCTAGATGGCGTTGCTCGTGGTGCTGGGTAGGTAGATCAGGACAATAGATGGCGTGGTTCGTAGTGCTGGGTGGAGGGGTTCGTAACACACCCCCCCTCCAAAGACCTCCGTAGCGCGGGCGCGAAGGAGGTGATCACCTGGTGCGTCTGGAGAGTAGCTGCTGCATTTCCACTGGAGCTCGGGATAAGGAGTCTGCAATCAGGTTGTCCACCCCCTTTATGTGCCGGACTTGTAGATTATAGGGCTGGGTGAGGAGAGCCCAGCGGAGGATTCGCTGGTTGGAGGTCTTGTTGGTTTGGATGAACGTGAGTGGGTTATGGTCGGTGAAGACTAGGGTTGTTTGTGGGCAAGACTGGAGGTAACATTCAAACTTCTTTATTGCCAACACCAGAGCCAGGGCCTCCTTCTCTATGGTCGAGTAGTTGGTCTGATGTTTTTTCAACTTGGCGGAGTATATGCCACAGGGTGAAGAACATCAGTGGTTGGGTCGGGTTGTAGGAGCACAGCCCCCACTCCGACACCACTAGCGTCGATTTGCAGATGGAAGGGCGAGGTGTAGTCAGGGGGGTGGACTACAGGCTTGGAGGCAAGGAAGGCTTTGAGGCGGTGGAAAGACTGGTCGCACCTCTGGTTCCAGATGTAAGGGACCGCAGAACTGGTAAGGTCTGTGAGGGGTCCGGCCACGCTGGAGAAGTTACTGCAGAACCGACGGTAGTAGCCGCACATCCCCAGGAAGCGCATGAGTTCCTTCCTCGTCCTTGGAGTGGGGAAGGACAAGATGGCTCTAACGTTTGCGTCCTTGGGTCTCACCATACCATGCCCAACGATATGTCCCAGGTAAGTCACCGAGGCCCGGCCAAAAGCAGATTTAGCCAGGTTTATGGTGAATCCAGTCTCTTGCAGTCGTGCAAACAGTATCTCCAAACGCACCAGATGTTCGTCCCAGCTGTCCGACACCACCACCAGGTCATCCAGGTAGGCGAACGTCCCACCTAGGTCCTGAATTAGGAAGTTGATGGCCCTCAGGAATGTGGCCGGAGCATTAGAAAAGCCAAACGCCATAACCAAATATTGAAAAAGACCAAATGGAGTTATAAATGCCGAGATTATTTTTGCCCTATCCGTGAGTCCCACTTGATAATATCCTTTCAATAGGTCCACGGTACTGATAAATTTGGCACAGCCTATGCTGTCTATTATATCTTCAATCAAAGGTAAAGGGTAGGAGTCTGAGACAGTGACCTGGTTCACTTTACGATAATCGGTACAGAAACGAAAAGTGCCATCGGGTTTTGGAATGAGAAGGCAAGGTGAAGCCCAGGGGGAGGTACTAGGCTCAGCTAAGTTATGTTTTAACAAAAAATCTACCTCCTTTTTCATAATCTCTTTTTTTGTGGATTTAGTCGATAGGCTGATTGCCTAATGGGTTGTACATCATCTGAGATTAGCTTAATATCATGTTTAAGTATATTGCAAAACCCTGGGAGGTCTGACGTGACTTTAGGAAATGTTGATAATAACTTAGTGAGTTCTTTTGCTTGAGATGGATTCAGAACAGAAAAATACTCATCCAAGTTGTTGAGTATGTGACTGTTAGCAGGGTTTTCTTTAGGTAGAGGGAAGTCTAAATTCTCCAATAGGTCCATGTCATCTGTCTCCGGCTCCGGCCCTGACAAAACCGTATGCAATACAGGTTGGCTTATAGCCTCTGGGATGTCTTCCTCTGACTGCCTGGAATGGTAAAGTTTCATGAGATTAATGTGAACAAGTTGTGAATCTTTTCTGCGATCAGGAGTATGGACTATATAGTTGAGAGGAGATAGTTTATTAGCAACTATATAGGGACCAGTAAACTTGCTTTTAAGGGGAGAGCCTGGAATGGGTAGAAAGAGTAACACTTTGTCACATGGAGAAAATGATCTTTTAACTAATTTAGGTTGGGACTTCACCATTTTTTCTTGGACTTTTTTTTAAGTTTGACTGAGCAATGGTTCGGACTTCAGTTAATTTGTCCCTTAAAGTGTCATTGTATTGGGAAACTGTTGCGGGCTTAATAGATGGAGTGTCAAACCACTGCTCCTTTACTATTTTAAGGGGTCCCCTAATTTGTCTCCCATATAGTAACTCGAACGGGGAGAAACCCAATGACTCCTGGGGACATTCCCTGATGGCAAAGAGTAACAAGTCTATGCTTTCATCCCATTCCTTTTGGTGTTCTATACAGTATTTTTTGATCATTGATTTGAAAGTTTGATGGAACCGTTCCAAGCAACCTTGGGATTGTGGGTGGTAAGCCGAAGATGTACAATGGTCCACACTGAGGTCTTTCATCACCTGTTTGAAAAGATTGCTCGTAAAATTGGTGCCCTGATCGGATTGGATCTCTTTAGGTAATGCCCACTGAAGTGAAAAGGTGCAAAAGATGTTTGATTACGTTTTTGGAAATGATGCTTTTAAGGGGAAAAGCCTCAGGATAACGTGTACTGGTATCCATAACTGTGAGCAGGAATTGATTTCCCTTCTTAGTCTTTGGTAATGGGCCCACACAATCCACAACAATCTTTTCAAATGGTGTAGAAAATACTGGGATGGGCTTAATGGGAGCTGCTGGTATACTTTCATTTGGTTTTCCTACCATTTGACAAATATGACAAGATTTTAGGTACTTTGACACATCCTTCCTAAGTCCAGGCCAATAATAGTGTTGGAGGAGCTTTTTATATGTTTTCAGGATTCCCAAATGTCCTGAAATACCATCATGGGCAAGGGCAATTAATGCTGGTCTGACTGAGGAGGGAATTACCACTTGATGTATTTCAGACCACGTGTCTAGATGGGCAAGCTCAGGGGGCCTATAGGCCCTCATCAAAACCCCTTCATGATAATAAAAACACGGAAGGGTGTTAAAATCTTTACCCTCAACTGCTGCATGATGAAGTTTATTCAAAGATGGATCAGATTGTTGGGCTTTAACGAGCTCATCCTTACTAATGGTCTTATTGTACAGATCTTCTGTGGGTAGGAAGATATTAGAGGTGGTTTTAGACGAAGAGGGCCCATTTCGCACACTCTGTGACAGGGTGACAGCACAAGATGGGAAAAGATGAGGAATAGTTTCTTTAAGGTCAGTGGTGGAGTTGACAGGTAAGGGAGAGTCGGCTGTCTTTATGTTAGGAACCACTAGATCTCCTACCAAGTCATTACCCAATAATAAATGAATGCCGCACACAGGCATTGGGTCTTTCCTTATGGCTATTTGCACTTCCCCAGTAATCAAGGGACATTGGAGGTGCACTTTAGCTAAAGGATAGGAAGAATGGGATGAGAGATCCGAAATTAGAACACTCTCATTAGTAAATGCGGTAGATATATCAGGAATGACGTTAAACAGGAGGATAGATTGTGCTGCGCCCGTATCACGTAGTATACGAATAGGGAAAGAACGAGACCCCTCTATGATTGAAAATTTTCCCTCATAGGTGAATGAAGAGAAGAGTTCCTGATGGGGCCTTTCCACATTGGTATTTGCTATTGGTTTGGATTTGGGATCCAGGGAACTACTTTTAGCAATTCGACACTTTGGGTGTTTACAAGTCTGATCGTATGGCCTGGGTTTTTACAGTAAGAACAAGTAAGCTTGGTTGCATCGGGGGGAGTAGGTGTGGGACCTTTCGACCTACCACTCACGTTCCCAAGGTTATCATCAGAGGAGGACCTAACATGTCGGGAAGTACCACGTTCTCTACTGCCCAGTGACTCCACCAACAAAGCGTACGCATCAGCCAGCTCAGCAGCACGCCCTAAATTAACCTCTCCACGCTCCTCCACATGCTTCAAGATGTGAAATGGTATCTTGCTCTTCCACTCCTCCAGGACTACCAAATTTAACAAATCCTGAAATGTGGAGGTCTCTGTAGCTTCTAACCACTTCTTAAAAAACCTAAGCTTTTCTTAAGCAAACTCAACAAAGGTGTGGGAAAATGGTTTGGTTAGTTTACGAAACTTCTGCCGGTATCCATCTGGCGTGATAGCATAAGAGGTGAGGATATTCTTTTTTACGTTATCATAGTCATCAGTCTGGTCTAAACAGTTATAAACTCTACGAGCCTTACCATATAATTTAGGAACTAACACTGACACCCACTGGTCCTTTGGCCACTCATTCTTCCCGGCTATTTTCTCAAAAGTCCTAAATGACCCGTCCATATCGGATTCATCAAACCCGGGAACAAGGGAAGAAGCAGTAGCAGGGTTAAAAGCAGCTAGTTTCTCTCTTAATGCCACTTCTTTTGATTTAAACTCCGATGTTAAGGTGACTTCTATCTCTCTTACCTGTAGTTCTTTCAGTCTAACCTCCTGCTCCAACTTGGCCTGTTCCATCATTTCCTCATGCTCCAACTTGGCCTGTTCTAACCTTCCCTCATGCTCCAACTTTTGCTCCAACTTGGCCTGCTCCAACTTGGCCTGTTCCAACTTTTCTTCATGCTGCAACTTGGCCTGTTCCAACTTGTCCTCCTGCTCCAACTTGGCCTGTTCCAACTCGAGTTCTTTCATTTTGATTTGGAACTCGAACCTAGCTCGTTCTAGTTCTAAGGCGTCTATTCGTCGTGTTTCTTCTTGAGGGCTAGCCAGACCTGAAGCAACTTCTGAGTGAGGAGGGGTGGTGGATAGTGGTTGAAGTTTCTTGGACATGGGCGTTAATCTGTCAACAGCGGATTCTTTTAAAACTTCTTGTTGAACCAACACTTCAATCACATGATCTATTAACATTTCCTTAGTCAGTTGCTGTGAAAATGGGATATTGTAATAGTTGGCTATTTCTTTCCATTCTTTCTTCAGGATATTAACACGTAATTTAGCTACGGAAGGATTTTCAATAAAATCCTGGAGATCAAAACCTGAGGTGGCCATTGTTAAGAAAAATAGGATAAATTAATTAATGGTCAAAAGATAAGATAAGTGGATAACCCTAGAAAATATCACGGCAGTGGATAACCAGAAAGTCCCAGAAACTAACCAAGTTATACCTAGGGAAATTACACTTATGATTATTGTTCTTCTGAGAAGATCCTTAGATAAGGATAAGAGACTTGAAAGAGGTAGGGCGTATTACGGCATTAATATAAAGATCCGGATTAACAACCCTGAGATACTTGAAAGAGGAAGGGCGTATTACGGCATTAATATAAAGATCCGGATTAACAACCCTGATATACTTGAAAGAGGAAGGGCGTATTACGGCATTAATATAAAGATCCGGATTAACAACCCTGATAAATGGTATGATTGACCCTGAATGAGATAATGAGAAGAACAATAATTGAGGCTTTATAATTATGGGGTCCTGGTAGAGCGGGGCGTCCCAAGATATCACTTCACCCTAAACTAGTGACTATGGAACAGCCTACTCTGGAGTGAGGGTACGGCATTAAACAGATCCGGATTCTTCCCTACACTCGATAAGACTTACTACACGACTGCCACGTGTAATAACAGGTAAGCCTTATGACACTTGGAACCTAATATCCTACGTCTGTCACTCTTACTGTACGATAATACCAATATATGCACACACATATGAAGGAAACTTTAAACCACCGTAAAGCAATTATGAACAGAAGTGATTGGGAGGAATAATTAACACTGAGTAACAAGGGAGGAAGGAATATGGTACTTAAGGTCGGATCCTGTCACGGTCGCCATTTGTTACGAGTTGGGGATTTAGAATAGTTAAAAGTCTACCCAGATCCCAACAGGTAACAACTAAAAAAAAAAACAAAGACAATCGGACTCTAAAAGGGTAGACAAAGGATGCGAGTTTTCGTTGTGTATAATAGAGTACCATAAATCCCTTAACAAAATATTCAGCTTATAAATTACCCTTAACCAAACTTAACCTAAACATTAACAGTATATACATATTAATACAACATAAACAATTTTGAAGCAAGTGGACGTGGGGGATGCAATACAAGATTACAAATACTTAAGTGAGGAGCTGAGATGGCTGACGAGTAAGGCTGAGTATTGTAGAAGACGGTAGGTAGTCACTGTGTCGTAGGTTTAGAGGATAGATGATCCTGTGGTCACTTCCCAGAGCCAAGTGCTCTCTCATCGAATTGGAGCTGACAAAGAAGACTTTGAGGAGGTGACGCAACAACCAGGATATGGAGAAGGGAAACCCCGGAGTGTTAACTAAGACGAGTCATACTCGTGTCTCGTCCCTAGATGGCGTTGCTCGTGGTGCTGGGTAGGTAGATCAGGACAATAGATGGCGTGGTTCGTAGTGCTGGGTGGAGGGGTTCGTAACACCAGTGAGAAGTGCTTCCTGTTAAGTTGGTGAACTAATCTGGACATTGGTGCAGTTGTCTCTAAATCACCTCATTTGTCTCTTATATAAGATACTTGCTCGAGTTATGGTACATAATTTATTGCTTATGTTTATATACTTACAGTGTGCAACACGTCACTTTCATTAGATATAATAAGTGAACTAAACAGCTCTGGACACGATCATTTCACTTGTGTTATCTTGATCAGACTGTTCAAATGTGGAAGGTTATTGACTTAATTATAATTATTCTTAATTATATATCATGTTTATCTCGTTTGTTACTGTGGTTCTCTGCGTTATTATCCTCAATGACAAGAAAGAATTATAACACTTTAAATGTGATCTGTTTTATGAAAAACAATAATTTTACCTGGATTTATTCCACTTAAAAATGAGTTAAAGCGCATTTTATACGAAGTAATTTATTATTGGAGTTGTTTGGTGCTGTACAGGGTGCCGCAAAATATCGTGCGTGTGTGTGTGTGTGTATGTGTGATCAGTTAATCAACATAAAACCATCTTGCAGGAGTTATTATGAACAAGGAGTGTGAGACGGAGGCTGGGAAGGGCACCACTACCCAGGAGCTGTCAGCCACACGGAGACTCCGCCACGCTACACAGGTGACCTCAACTACTACTGCTACTTCTAGAGATAATTTGGGAAGTGATTTATTAACCAACAGAATCAATGATGAGTTACACTGTTACAAAAATGTCGTTGAAGATTTAAACTTGGAACCATAAATTTTGTATAATGACTGAACTACTACTGCCTCCTTCCTTATGTGCACACATCACCTTGTGACCACTGTGTGTCTTCCTCCTCCACCTTCTCTCTATGTACTTGTTCCGGAAAAGATGCACTGGGAAGTAATAAGCTTCACAACAGGTGCCAGAACTTGCCACGGTGTGTCCGTCATCCTCGTATCTTCTGTCATCAGCTGGCAGTCTTATAAGACTGCATAGGTCCGGGGCATAATTACTTTATCTGTATATTGTATATCAAATCGGTGTTGACCTGTCAGCTCGTCGAATCAACCAGATCTGAGACAACAAAATTAATTGAATACACATAAGTAACTTATATATATATATATATATAAAATATATATGAAGAAATGACCGCGGTCAGTGTGTTCGTGCGTGGGTTGGTGTGTGTAGGCGCGGTGGAGCATGGAGGGAGGCGAGGCGGTGGGGGGTGAGCAGTGGGGGGTGAGTTACCCTTGAGGCAGCGTGGGACGGTCGCGCTGACGCACCACTCCTCACAAATGCCCTATATCAGCCTTCCAACTTAGGGAATCCTTTAAAACAAGGACACACACTTTAACACTACACACACACGAGGGGCACTTAAAGACACTTCACAGGAAATTGCGGTCACTGCACACTGCTCAAAACTCGTTGGTCATTCAAACGAATTTTTGGGGGAGACAATGGCGACGGATGATGGAGGAGGTCTACCAGCTTTGATTTTACACGAACGCACTTATTTCCACTTAATCGATCACTTGATACTCACTGCGCCATGGAGATGTTCGGGGAACTTAGTTCTAACTACAGGGGCGAACATAAACACCTGTAGAGTTTTGTGGGTTCTATTCAACGGAAATATACAGGGTGCTCTTACAAGCGCAGGTAGTTCCTACACTCCTATATGGGTCAACTGACCTCACTCTGACCTCTCAGGCGACATGTGGTAAGTGGTTCACTAGCAGCTTCCAGATGTCGCCAGGCACATTTATCTTAGCGTGTGGTGACATGAAACAGGGGCATTGCCACACACTACTGACTAGAGAAATAATGTGTATATATAGAGTACATGCATGGTATACATACAACATACATACATTTACGTCCAGCTACTCTCCATAACTCGGTACTGTATGTGGTTATTCTCACCAATACGGTTTTATCCTCGCGATTCATCTGGAACGATCAGAATGTGTGCCTCCACAGCCCTCGAGTACATAACAAGAACATAAGGATGAAGGAAACTGCCCATTAGGGTGTGTCATAGGAGGGAAGATCAGCTAAAACTAATGGCCCATCACTTTTTTGGTAGATTTTAGTGTATATAAACAGAAAATAATTTCAGTTTCAATATTTTGCAATCTTTTGCTAGGTAAATTTTAACGTGAAATTTATCGAAAATCTAACGTACAGTGTGTGCCTCATGGTCTAGGTCAACTAGCGCCGCCCACGGAGCGGGGGGTCAACTATCTACCCACGCCTACCTCCGCTATTTAAGACCTGACCTCGTGGTGATTGCTCTCTTTCTACCTACACCAACCAGCCAGCAACACCTCCTCCTCCTCCGCCTGCCTGGCGGTCCTCGCTCCCGCCGGCGAGCATGGCGACCCACAAGCTGTCCTCCTCTGAGCACCCTCACCAACCAGCTCTCTCTACATCACTCTTGTAACCATGCTGCCTTCCCAGCACCAAGCTGCATTGTACATCCAATACAACATGTATATAGAGAGCACATTGCGAGTTTCCTTTCTCCATCCCATCCTGAGTGAACACCAAACATCCCATTACCCCACAAATGGTGACCCCCGGAGATTCGCACTCACACAGGATGGAGGAGAAACCGATCACTCTCCCAGTCTTCAAGCAACATGGAAAACTGGCTTATCCACACAGAAGCAGCTCTCATCGGCTCTACAACTACTGTCTCTACACCGCAGGTTAGACACCCTAGAGCAGCACTGCTTCTCTAAGCAGACACCAGCTCCTCTTCCTGTCCCAAGCACCACGTTCTACCGACCCCAGCACACCCGTCCTGCCTCCGACGCCGCCCCCGGCCCAGCAGTACCCCCTGCAGCTCATCTTGATGCAGGCCCAGCAGTACCCCTGCCCTGCAGCTCATCTGCAGCCCTATGCAGCCCCTGCTCCTGACCCAGGCCCACACACCCCAGCAGGCGCATCTGACGACTCTGTACCTGCCATGACGGAAGAACAACATTCAGCGCCTCCACACACCCTTTTTCTCCCTCTCTACTCCCACAGATATTGTGTATCTAGACAGTTGTCTCTAGCGGCCGGCTCATTCACGCCATTGCCGTTGTCTTACATGAGGCATGCACCGCCCGTTCTGCCTCACATGTGCTATGCAACCCTGCAGACAACAAGTCTCGTACACCGCCTGGAGGGAAGGAGGGAGTATTGTAGTGGATTTCTCCCCTACAAACGCTGTTTGTCGCTGAGTAGCCGACCCCGCGAATTCCACAGTGTGTGCCTCGTGGTCTAGGTCAATCAGCGCCGCCCACGGAGCGGGGGTCAACTATCTACCCACGCCTACCTCCGCTATTTAAGACCTGACCTCGTGGTGATCGCTCTCTTTCTACCTACACCAACCAGCAAGCAACACCTCCTCCTCCGCCTGTCTGGCGGTCCTCGCTCCCGCCGGCGAGCATGGCGACCCACTACTGTCCTCCTCTGAGCACCCTCACCAACCAGCTCTCTCTACATCACGCTTGTAACCATGCTGCCTTCCCAGCACTAAGCTGCATTGTACATCCAATACAACATGTATATAGAGAGCACATTGTGAGTTTCCTTTCTCCAACCCATCCTGAGTGTGAACACAAACAACCCATAAGCCCCACAGTGTCACCAGCCACCGTACAGGAGGTACACAATAAGAGTAGGTATTGAAGAAGTACAATCTATCAGCGTGTTTATGGATCTTTGCTGCTATGTTTGGGACTTTAATCTCTGGTTTATTTATCCTCTGTCACCTGTGTGTCTCTGAGTCAACTGCTGCTGGTGAGGCCCGGTCCAAGACAAAAGTCGCGTAGTGAAATCTAGTGAAAACATATGCCGAAGGGCTAAACTTTCTGTGCGCTCTGCCTTGTGGTAGGGCTCTCATAATGTTTCACGAGTTATATTTAATCTTCGGACAAAAAGGTGACATGAATTTTGTCTTTGATTGTACAGTGTCAAGAAAGTACGCTCATCTCACTGAATATTTTCCTCCCATTTTCCGATGTTTTACTTTCTGTTTTCATGAGACTTGTCCTATGTGTGTCCTCATAATTAGGACATCAAGCAGAGAAAACTTCACACTTCAATACAACATAGAGTTTGTGAGGCCTTCGAGCCGACCACTGAAGGTCACTGAAGGATACAGGGTTGGTTATACATACTTGAACCCCCCCCCCCACACACACACACCAGACACGGGAAGATTCAATTAATTTGACAAACTCTTGAGGTAAGAACACAGGTACAGTCCCTTCTCAGAGTCTTACGTCAGCATCCACTCGTTTATGAATCTATAAGTAAAGGTGTGTTAATGGCTGTGTTAACGAAACAGTAAACCTGCCATCGTGTGATCCTCTCTCTCGTCTCGTGATCCTCTCTCTAGCCTGATGATCCTCTCTCTACTCTTGTGATCCTCTCTAGACTCTCGTGATCCTCTCTCTATTCTCGTGATCCTCTCTCTACTCTCGTGATCCTCTCTCTACTCTCGTGATCCTCTCTCTATTCTCGTGATCCTCTCTCTACTCTCGTGATCCTCTCT